>NW_019392645.1:2486110-2597569 GCF_000648675.2 Cimex lectularius | reverse complement strand
AAGGAAGATTAAAGGGTCAAAGTCCAGCTCATCAAACACCATGAACTGGGAAAGTGGAGGGGGTAATGTTTGTCTGCCCCAAGTGCCCTATATACTCACCACATACTCATTCCGCTCTGTCTCTTCTCCCTTCAAACGGACCTACAGACGTGTAAACACAACCGGGACCATTGAACTGTATGAACTGTATCACCTTACCCGTCCTCCTTTCTATATTTTACCTTCCAAAACCAAATGATTTTAATGTTTGGTTGCGTCTCTAAAGACTGTAGATAACAATTTGCTAAATGTTATTAAATCGCAATCGACTATGAAACGTCAGATGTACAGTATAATATAAAAATAATAATACTGTATACAAATATATAATAAATATAAACTTTATTTTGTAATATTATGCAACAAGCAGTAAAAATTATCCTCCTTTTATCGTTATAGTTCTTATAATTTTTGCTCTTAACTGATAAAGTCATATATTTTATGTTTCCATTTTTAACATGGTCAATCTGGGCTGTCAATTATTTGAAAACATGACAGGTATGCTCTATTGTCTTTAAAATGTGTGTACATGTATGTTATTTTTTTAAACTTTTATAGGTAACTCCAGCCATAACTACCCCTGCATGGTATGACACAATCCGAAATCCTTTTATTATTTTTAACGTCATATTAAGCTGAACGCTTCTCATTTTGCTTACATTATTTTCTTTGTAGCACAAGCTGTTGATAGGGTCTGGCACCCGGGCACGCTTTATTGACTTAAACGCATCCTACCCACTCCGTATTACCTTCAGAGTGAGGTGTGGCAACAAGTTCTCGGCAGTCAGCAGATACAAGCCGGCGTCGTACAAGGGAGCATCCTTGGCCCCATTCTTTATATCTATTATATTATTATATACCACTGATCTACCTATTCACCCAAATACCATAATCACCACCTACGCGGATCGCAATTTTGAATTCTAACTCGAACCAAGTCCACTATCCAAGAACGCTTTGAGCTTATCAAAGGCTGGTGCAAAAAGTGGAGTACAAGAATGAACGAAGAAAACTGCACTCAGTCTACCTAGACAGCAGATGACAACTTTGGACGTGAGTGGAATTGTGAGGTGCTGCCAAACAATCCAACATCCAGCGCATCCAATCCGTTCAACGAAAAGTCTTCGGACACATCGTCAAAGCTCCTTACTACGTCACTAACCTCACTATCTACAACGACCAACCTCTCGATCCATCCTAACCCTACTGCTCGAGCCCTCTCTAAACATTCTCATCCCCCTCACGGCCTCACTCAGTAGTAATTGGTTAGTTTCTCATGACAAGTGTCCTCCGGGTCCAAGGCTGGCATTAGTGTTAGTGTTGTGAATTCATAAACTGTTATCATATCTTTTCCCATTATGGATACCTCAATTGGCCTTTTCTCTCTTTTCCCATAAATGTGTAAGAATGCAGATTTTTCTGGGATGAATTTCAATCGATTTTCAACCGACCATTTTTCAATTAAATACATGCTTTCATTTGCTTTAAAGTAACGCTCATGCTCTGTTTGTGCCAGAATAACCAGAAGTAGATTGTCCGCAAAAGCAGTTGAACTCATTCCAGAAACTCAATGTCCCAAAGATAATTGCACTTAATCTTCCAGTATAGCCTGGTCCACTGCATGAGCCCTGAGGAACCTTTTTTACCAGCCTTTTGTACCATCGTGCTTAGAAGCAATGAATCTATCTGTTCACTACAGTCTTATTACAGTTTAAATAACTTCTGGGTAGTATTTCACTAATTGGGAGGGGATAGACATCAGAATCAAATGCTTTGAGTACATCCAGTGAAATTATTTGTATTTGATTATTCATGGCGGTTTTCGTAGCTACACCTTGTTTGCCTTAGTCCATAAACTGTTCCTGCGGTGTGTATCCATCCTGGGCATTAGACATTACTTTTTGCTTGTTAAGCCAAAATGGAATACTATTTATGAGCAGCTTTTCTAAATTTTTTCCAGCTTGACGGAGGAGGCCGATGGCCTATATTTGGATGCTTCTCCTTGTTTTCTTTACCTACTTTAACTATTAAAATCATATTTGATTTCTTCCAGGCCTTTGGAAATCATGTCTTCTCTAAGTAAGCATTGTACATTTCAGTAAAGGTTAAAGGATAGGTCGTAAAATATCTCTGTACAATACTCTTAGCCCGTTATATCCTGTACCTTTATTTTCCTTAAATTCCCAAAGTTTATTTTTCATTTTTCTTACTAGCAGTTGATAATTTTTAAAACTATAGTTGTTATGTACTTTATGTTTCATTGTTCTTAGTGATTCATTATACTCGTCCAAATCATTTGGTATGAATTTATCCATAATTTCTGTGAGGGTTTCGTACATATTTTCGGTGCCATCGTTTTGCCTTAGTGTAGATAAATTTACGACGGTTTTGATTTTGCGAGTAGCTATATTGTATACTGCACTCAAAGGGTTCGAGCACGTTGTCGCACTATAGTAATCCATCCAGGAGTCAATTTTTTCCTGTTCTATTGCATCTGTATATACACGGTGATTCGCTAATCCAACGAAAAAAAATTCAACTTAATTTAGTATGTGTGGTGATTATCTTTTCACCTCAAAGAAGCCGACGCCTTATACAAAAATGTCTTTTCTATACCGACATCCTTCCCCACCCCTTCAAAATCCAACGTATATAAACACAAAATAGCAAAATCTCACTGGCACTCTCGACACGACATGCAAGAATGGCACAATTACACTGAAGACAAACACTTTGAGTGAGTAGAAATACTTTGATTGAATATATATAAAAAATATATTTTACATTGTATAAATTCACTTTTCCACATCCAAAATGTAATTGTTATATGTAAACAATGTTTGTAAATCGCAGGCCCTGAAGACGATCTCAATAAAGATCGAAACGTTAGCACGATAAAGAAAATGTTTTTCTGAAACCTATCACACCAGACCGCATCTCACGATTTCTAAATAAATATTAATTTAGTATATTTTTTATCTCTATTTTATGTGTTCTCTTTGATTTTTACCTTGAAATTTTCTTTCTTTTTGTGCTTTTTTTCATTAGGTTAAAGTTGGGTTTTACATCTTCTGTAGTGTTCTTTTGACTGTGTTAGTGTAGATATTTTGGCAAATTTTTCTGCTTTAGATGATCGCTATGTTTATAGTCTCTTTTGTGTGTTTTGTTTCAGTTTCAGTTCTTTTTTGTGTTTTTTTTTTTATTAGACTAATGTTAGGTTTTGCAACTTCTGTATTGGTGTTTCTTTTTTTCTTTGTTTCTTTCTTTTTCTTTTGTCTGTGTTTAGTGTACATATTTTGTCCAATTTTTGTGCTTTGGTTGATCGCTATGTTTATTGTCTCCTTTTTTATGTATTTCTTTAATGCTGCGGTCTTTTTGTGATTTCTTATTAACTTTAAATTGGGAAAAAAATAGCCCAGGACAAAATATGTACGCTAATGTATGCTGGATTAGCCCCCATCCCCTTTTTCACACCGCCGCCACTTTTTTCCCAGTTTGCATAAAATTTCTGCATTTTGGTTCGATGAAATTAAAGAAAAGAGTATACCGCTAGAAAGCTTATTAAATGAATAAATTGTTATGAAATTTGCGAGCTCTACCGCGAATTTTTCCAATAAGGTTGCAAGTTTAATTTTTTTACTAAGTTTAAATTTAGCAGTTTTTAAAAGATGCACTGTATTTTTTTAACAAAAATTAATTGAAAGTTCTAGAAGGGTGCCTTCTCAGAGGAAATTAGCCGCTCTTTTCAATATTTTTTTTGGATATTCAATATTTAAAACTCACCCAAAAAATGAATAGTTCAACAGCTGATTTATGACAATAACTGTATATTGGTTGAAAAAAGCATAAAATGCAGAATATCTGTGAAAGGTTGAGAATTGGCCCATCGTTCATAGGAAGTTCTTTGTTGCATTTGAGGTGAAGAAGCACATTTCCTCCCTTATTGTGGAAGTCCTTTATGACATGCTTGTTTGATACCATTAATAATCGTAATCTTTGGTTATATTTAAATCTTTGCTCGAAGCTGGGTATATGTTGCATTCGGGAAAAATTTTGTTGTTGCAACAAATGTTGCATTTTCATCCTTGGCACAACATCAGTCTGTTACTTTCAACAAAATGGATGCTGAACTTAAACTGAGCTCAATAAATCTACCTCTTCGTTCAAGCTTTTAAGTATGTGCCTTACGAGTTTTTTATCCCAAATGCTTTCCAGACTCTTTGACCTCAATTTCTTCGCCTCAGGGTGTTAAGAGAATATTTTTCGTGTCAGTACTGAAGACGTCTATTGACTGAGACGACGTACTGCAATCCGGTCGTCTAATATCTGTGACTACTTTTCCGGTAGTGACTCGAGGCAGTGCCGCTATTTTCCGCAATAACTTGAGGGAAGTCAGACTTTACAAAAGGTCTATTTGATAGGCTGAGTTGAAGATGTTGTCGGTAAGGTACGGTTTGATGAGCCTATATTTGTCATGTAGGGTTTAATATTTGCCAGTAAGTCCGTGAGATAGCAGGCTGCAAATAAATTAAACGTTACGTAGTATAAGATTTGCCGAACCTATGAGACCTTTGGTTCGTGTAATCTGTTTTTCTTCTAATTGACAATACTTGGCTCTCGCTTTTTATTACATCCTTCTCGTTTAGGTTTCACGGAACAATCAGGGCAATTTCGGATAATTCCATCCATCCAACATGAGGGCCTTTGTGGTAATTAAACACGGTGTCACCGCAAGTCACTTTATCACTAAAGTTGAAACAATGACCGATAAAATTCTGAGGAACAAATCATTGTTAATCAACGATTGATCTGAATTTCACTTGTTTAAACCCATCCCTTTCAAACTTGTTCATAAACCCGAAAGGTGAAACAGGTAAACGGATAATAGCTTTATTACCAATGCCGTCCAGGTAAATTTAACTCGAGACAGAGGAAGGGATGGCACAAAGTCGTCGTGTTATTTATTGAGCGTTCAGCATAAAAACCAATTGAACGTAAGAAATCAAAGTAGATCTATGAATGGCCAAATTACCCCACTACTAATAATTTAGAACTTTTTCGTTTTTCTAGATTTGTATTTGGCTTCATCTGAAGGTTATTCGATGAATGGCCGCCTTTTGACGTCATAGTAAGAGTAGTCTTGTCAATGGTGATCCATGAAACCTACAGGATAACTTTGCCACTGACCTTGATTAACCTCTTCATCCCGATTTTCGTAACTTCATCACTGGTTTTCTTCAAAAAGATAACGGGCAGGCACTTCCTCAGCTTGTGGGGTCCGGTATGCGCACATACCTCCCAGCTTGTCCAATATCCATGAATTGGATGCCTTTTACGCCCTCGGGCCATGATATCCCAATAGCCAAGCAGGTATGTTAGGCGTCTTCTGTTCTGAACATGACTGGTAATTGACTTACCACAATGATTGATCCTTTTTGGTACATTAGGACGACAATTTCCTGTAAATCACTTCGTTGCTCTGATAAGAGACGCTCCAGCCCCCAGTCATCTAACAGAAGCAGATCAGTGTATTTAGCTTTGTTAGCAACTTGCTATATACTTTGATAACTAAACTGTCTGGGGCCATGATCGCAATATATGTTTTTATGTGTAAAAAGGTATCTGCCTTTGTTACGTAATATGTCAATATCGGAATATTGAAGTAGATGAAGTTCTTTTTTCGGACTATCTTTCATCGTAGAGGAAAAGGGCTAGTTGAACCCTTAGGGCTTTTTTTAAAAATGTTCTTGTATAACATAGTTCATGAATAATGATGTCTCTGAAAGAGAATGAAAAATAAAAATCCGATTCGACGTCAATTCCAACGGGAGCGAACCACCACACGTGCGTGCCACAGTGTATTGTGCACTCGATTCCGGTCCATCTGCCGTCGACGAGTGGGGTTTTTAAACTGAAAACGACTCGGTGAGGCGTAAATTAAATAATGTATCAAACGGTCGGAAAGCGGTCGACACATTTTCAGACCAATTATTGGGTTGTCCGGAAAATAATGCAGGATTTTAAGTTTTCATTAAAAAAAATCTATATAAAATATTCTGTTTACGTTTACAGGATTACTCATTTGTATGAATGTCAACACTTATTAATCCTCTTCCAAATGATATTGTTTGTTTACCTCTGTAGCATTCCGCTACTTGGAAATAATTCAGTCATCCTTATAATGTCAAAGCGAGAATTTCGTACGATTTTCTTTTACGAGTTTAAACTCGGCCGAAGCGGAGCCCAAACGGCTAGAAACATTAACCAAGTCTGGGGCGAGGGTTGTGTTAATGAGTGCACTGTGCAAAGGTGGTTTAAAAAATTTCGGGAGGGAGATTTCAGCCTTGAAGATGAAGAAGGTCGTGGAAGGCCTTCCTCTCTTAATGATGATGTTCTGCGATCAGTGGTGGAAGAAAACCCCAAAACAACTGTTCGAGAACTTGCAGAGCAACTCAAAGTCAGTAAAACGACCGTCGCTGACCACCTCAAGGCGATTGGAAAAGTGAAAAAACTCGAAAATTGGGTTCCACACTCATTAAACGATCGCCAAAAAAATCAGCGCTTTGATGTTTGTGCATCACTTCTTTGTCGAAACAAAAATGACCCATTTCTGGCCAGAATTGTTACATGTGACGAAAAGTGGATTCTCTACGATAACACTAGACGTTCTGGACAGTGGCTCGACAAAGGAGAAGCTCCAATACATTTTCCAAAGCCCCCAACTCATCAAAAAAAGGTAATGGTTACGGTATGGTGGGCTTCATTTGGTTTAATACACTACAGCTCCTTAAATCCTGGCGAAACCATCAATGCTGAATCATACTGTAACCAAATTAATACCATGCATCAGAAATTGGCAGTAATGAAGCCCTCTTTGGTCAATCGGAAAGGGCCCATTTTGTTGCATGACAACGCTCGACCACATGTGTCACGTGTAACGTCACAAAAATTATTGGAGCTTGGCTATGAAACTTTGCCTCACCCACCCTACTCTCCGGACCTCTCGCCTACTGACTACCATTTTTTTAGACACCTGGACCACTACTTACAACACATAATATTCAAAAATCAAACGGAACTGGAAAATGCATTTATTGACTTTATCAATTCTAAAAATTCTGAATTCTACTCAGACGGAATTAATAAGTTACCAACACGTTGGGAGAAATGTATTGAGAGTATGGGAAATTATTTTGATTAAAGAACATTGCTTTAAAGTAACTAGTTTCTTTTTTTTTGTTTAATACCAAAATCCTGCATTATTTTCCGGACAACCCAATATTTAAATTACATTGAGGTTAAGCGGAAATATATTTGCTTTGATCACCGTGCAACAGCAACATTTCGTCCTTGCCGAACCCAGGCAACGATGAGATTTTTTACAAGCGTGCTAATCAAATTCCATTGAGGCGACTAACAAAAAAACAAGTTCAAACCTCATATTAAAATACAAAAACAATTCCGCTAAAGGTAATAATCCATTTATCGTTTAATATTTCACGCTAAAGGGTGGTAAAATCATCTCTGTTTCAGAAAAGATTCAGCGATTGAAAATTTCTCTAATTACATGAGACACATCGAAACAGATTTTACACCCATGACTTCACTTAGTCAAGGAAAAACGTTAGAAAAATTAAGGATCCCAGAGAATAGCGTGGGCATTATTGGCAAATGAGAACATCCCCAGCCGCTCTGGAAGTCCTCCTCAATCTTCCACCACTACTAGTCATCCAGGGAAAGGCAAAACCTACAGTCAAGCTGTGACAGGCTCCATTAGGTTACCCGCAGAGCAATTAAAGGTTTGGAAGGAACTTTAGACGGGTGATGTACAAAGGATGGCATACAACATCGAGTATAGCTCAGGATCTGGTATTTATAGAGAATTCATACAAGCCTTGGGCAATATGACACTGTTCTTCATACGGAGACAGTGGCTATTGGAACACTGTGCCAGGAAGGTCGAAAATCTCGGTACTCGACAAAAGAATACTCATATACCCGGCTCTGAAGGCAACTAACTGACAGATCGGTTATAAAGTACTGACATCGGTACTGCATCAAGGCCATATCACATTTGTAAAACAAGGAAATAATACGTCTAGATTTAAGATTTTAATACCTTTTGAGGATACCGAATTCCCATAAACGAAGATCCATCAGACAATTGATTCAGACAATAAGTCCTCGGTTCAACTGAAATGTATTTCAGGACAGAAGGCTGCAAAAAATCAAGGGTCAAGGGGATGGATGTGCCATGTGCCAAGTTCGAAACCCATAGAGAACTGCTAAAGAAGGTTTTACCAAGTTGGCCAATAGAAAAACCACTGCTTAGACAAGAAAACGTACGAAACCAGGTTGTGACTAACATGGGAGCAAACAAGAAGTGACATAGAATGGTGTATGTAACGTGTAATAAGTTGAGCATCCTACCGAGTTCTCGGAATGTCTTAGTCTATATCGAGCTTGGGAAGCAGGTTCAGGATGGATCGGGTGGTTGAAGGAACTGTTGGAATATTCAATCCTGAGATTACCTCTTGTGGACCTCAGGCACAATCTTTAATATTATCTTTATTATCTGTCTCCGTATTATTTAATATTATCTTTAATATTATACTCCTTCCTCTTTTTTACATACGTATAAAAAGGATAGGCATAAATCAAACAACGCTGAAGATAGCGAGAAGCCGAAACTCGTCTGACGGGCAAAAAGAGCGAAGAAAGGCGGACCAAATTGATTGGAAACGACGCAAAGAAAAACTCACTCGGATATTATTGAATTATGAAAGCTCCGAAAAGTTATAAGTACGTAATAAATTATATTGAATCTGGCGTACTTCCTCAGGGAGGGGGTGTTTTTTCGCTAAAAGTCGAGTTTGCATTTTTTATATATACAAGAGTTTGGAATCCGACATGAGGGCCGGGAAAGAATTTAATCTCCAGAGGGATAACGTGACAAGATGTTAAGTAAAAATATGTGTCGGATATAATATTTCGCGCATCTCCTTGAGTAATGAGCCCGAATTCCGTCGGGATTATAATTTGTCAGGGACCGGGGCCGGGTCTATTTGTCTATTTTTCGTCTGCCCAACAAAAACCAATTAAGATGGTAAATTGAAACGGTTGTCCTGTTTCTTAAATAAGTCGGGTATCTAAACAAGCCCCTGAGCCCGACGAGGGGGGAAGATAAGAGGGAAAAAATGAGAAAGAGATGGAACAAGGGAGACAGGGGAGAAATGAAGACAGATGAAAATAGTCTATTAATATATGCATTCCAAAATTAACTTGCGCTATGTTTATAGACATTCTTCTCTGGATTAGCGCTTTGTCATTCATAATATCCTAAACATTTTAAAGATTTTTTTACTTCGGACTTCGTTTAAGGGAAAAAATCACATACATGATGGTTTAGGAACATTTGACTTTTATAAGAGGAACACTGGACAACCAGAGAAAAAGTTGTCTTCTCGCTGATCAAACCTTAAAATGTTTAGTTTTTATTTGCTATAAAAAATCTTGCTAAAAAGTTTAAGGAATGCTTAAACGAATCCGAATTGCTTTTTGCAAAAATGGGCTACATTTCTGTATCCCCTTTTGGTATGGGCACGGTAGATATTGCAATACGTATGTGTGACCGAGCGACGTAGAAAAAAAAGTCGGTTCAAATATTTTCTCATCAAAAAAGAAAGTTGATATCGTTTACTGCACCTCGAAAACCCACTGAATAAAAATTTTTAGGAAAATAAAATTTAAATTTTTTTTTTCAAATGTTTCGCCTTTTTCGCCAAAAATAGTGATATCATTGAAACGACGCAACTCATTCACAAGGAACTTAAGAAGGGTTTAAAAGCTTACACGCACATACAACTGTACAAACTGTGCCTCTATAAATAAAACAGAACAGAAATATAAATTAAAACGTTTAAGAGGTTTTTGCTGATTTCAACATTATTTTTCTCACCTACAATAGCTTAAAATCTAAACATTTTTGATATATGCTGAAGAAAAACTTTTCCAACGGTTATAATGACGTTCAAATGTAAAAACATGCAGAGGAGCAATGAATTTTTTAATTGGAATACAAGACGATAAGAGAAAAAAATGACCCCAGCTAATCCAGCCAAAAAATGTTTATTTCTTGTTGCTCAAAAAAATGCGAATTTGAGAGCTTTAAAGAGTGCTTATATCGAATCCGAAATGTATTTTCGTAAAAAAAGTTTTTTTGGGGTTTTCAAATACATAATTTGTGACCGAGTGACGTAGGAAAATAGTTTTCAATTCATTAAGGTTTTCGTTGAGATAAAATACGATAGAGTGGTAGAGCAGCGGCGTATTTAGCCGAAGGTCGTGGGTTCGAATCCCGCTTGTGACACTGACTTTTTATCTCAACCAGAACCTTAATAAATTGAAAAGAATGTATTTGGTCAAGCGGACCACGAAACCTAATAAAATGTAGCAAAATAGGTTCATATAATTTTTCACCAAGAAGCAAAATGATATTCGTTTTTCGCACCCAAAAAAACCAAGACCGTAAATTTAAAAAAAAAAATCCTCCAATTTTTCGCCTTCCAAGTGTCGTCGATTTTTAAAGAAAATCACAAAAAAAGTTATAAAATAAAATATTTGACAAGTTTTACTTGATTTCAGCCTTATTTTTCTTACTTATAATGAAATACCTATCTAAACATTGTTGTCATAGTCTGAAAGTAAAGAAATTACGATTTCTATCGGTTCTAATAATAACTTTGACAAGACTCCACCGAAGTTTATAAACACCCACAATGGCCCAAACTAGGCTTCCATTAATAAATTAAAACCGTAGATATAAATTAAAACGTTTGAGAGTTATTTATTGGCCTCATCATTATTTTTATCACTTATAATGACATAAAATCTAAATATTTTTGATATACTCTAAAAGACGAGAGATTATATTATTCAATATGTATTTAGCAGTCACAATTGACCGTATTAATTGTTCGAATTAATTATACTTCTAAGGTCTTGGTTAAGATGAAAAAGCTAGTGTGACGAGCGGGATTCGAACCCTCGACCTTCGGCTCAATACGCCGCTGCACTAACCTCTTGAGCGATCGTGATTTCTGAAATGGCTCAAGTGGTTAGAGCAGCGGCGTATTGAGCCGAAAGTTGTAATAAAGTTTAATTTGAATTAAATCCAGAGGAGTTATGGATTTTTTAATTGGGACATTAGATAATGCGAGGAAAAAAATTATGCCTGGCAATCCGGCCAAAAAATGTTTATTTGTGTTTGCAATAAAAATTCATATTTAAGAGTTTCAAAGGGTACTGAATGGCCTACTTAACTGAAAGAGTCGTTCGGTTTTTGTAACATTTTATACTCAATTAATACGATACTTCATATTATTTTTGTATTCTATGTAAAAAACACATCGAGTGGTATATAATAGCGTTGAAATGCATGGACAGGCAAAAAATTCTGCTCAGTTGATCTTTTTACATTTTCTCGATAAAACAAAATTCTGCTCTTCATTTGTTTCATTGTTTTGAGACGCACTGCTCGAAGAAGATTAAATCAGTATGGACAGCTCTCATTGGAAAAAAACACATCCATTGGTCTTTGGAAGATTGGTCTGCTGTACTTTCTATAGATGAGTAATTTGATGAGTAATGATTTGCTCTACGATCTCCAAATGGGCATGAAAGAGTGTGGAGAAGACGAACTGAAAGGTACGAAAATTGTAATTTTTCCCAGAGGCAACCTTTTCTACATAGCTCAGTGACGGTGTGGGCAGGAATTTCAATGGAGAGTCGCACAGAGTTGGTTGTTGTTCGTGGAGGGTTTTTGACGTCCACTCGCTATTTGGATGAAATTTTGGAACATCGTGCATTGCCTATCCTCGATGAAATCAGTGATATTTCTGTTCTAAAGGACGATAATGCCCGTCCACATGTCGTTCGCATAGTACAAACGTACCTTCAACGGAATAATATCAGGGTCTTACCTGGCCAGCCCGTTCTCCAGACTTGAACCCTGTCGAACATTTATGGGATAACCTCAAAAGACGAATATGAGCACGTTCATTACTTCCTGATACATTTCACTATCTTGAAAGGGCTGTTCGTGAAGAATGGGATAACCTCCAGCAAAGAGACATTTCCAGACTGGTAAAAAGGTGTGGTGGTTAGTGACTGTTAATCGATAATTATTCAGAAATCGTGAGATGCGGTCTGGTGTGATGTAGGTTTCAGGTTGGCACGTTAAAGAAAATGTTTTTCTGAAACCTACATCACACCAGACCGCATCTCACGATTTCTGAATAATTACTTGTAAAAAATATGCCGAGTCGTCTTCGAGATTTAATTAAGGGAAGAGGAGAAAATAAAATCTTAACTAAAAATCTAAAACAAAATTAAAACAATACAAATCAAGTTATATTACAAGTGGGTGGAATTTTTTGCCTGTCAGTACATGGACAATAAAGACTGGATCACGCATTATTGTTAAATAACGTGAATTATCTATTATGATCGAGACGAAAAAGACACTTTACGGAGAAATCCATATATAATAAGAGTAGGACTTGTACAGACTCATGACTCGGTTTTTGAACTTTAGCAAAACTCACCCTGTTTTACCTTGCTCAGCATCGGACATTGTTCCCCTCCCCTCCCCACAATCTGGGGATTTTGTAAAAATCTTACTGATCTTTGAGCGGGGGCGGTCGACGAGTTCCTTTTTGCGAGGCAGATGTGTGAGAGGAGGCTTCAGAGCCACTTCTTCGCACAACAAAAGCCTAATTCAAATAATAAACGGTGCCCAGGGCGCCTGAGAGGCATTGTGCCATGAGCCGCTTACAACTCCGGCAAATACACAGCCTTCCAAACAAAGACCACCATGTTTGGAGCTGAGATTATTTTATATGGGGCTCTCATTGTGCACTTTGATTGCGGGACACTCGCTCCTCGCCACTTAAACTCCACTTAATGGAACAGATCATCCCCTTGTCCAAACCCCTAATGCCCACTCATTATTTACACTGTATAATTTACCTCTTTATAAAGGGCTCTAAGAAAACTTAATATGCCAAATTTCCATCCACCCTTCTAGCTCGCTATAAATGTCATCTGACGCTAAATGCTTTTGTTCAAAAATAAACAAGTAACAAAACATTTGATTGTATCACACTTAATTTGCCTTTTCAAAAATGTGTGGTGATTAGTGACCGTTAATCGATATTTATTTAGAAATCTGAGATGCGGTCTGGTGTGATCTAGGTTTCTGAAAAACATTTCCTTTATCGTGCCAACGTTTCGATCTTTATTGAGATCATCTTCAGGGCCTGGGATTTACAAACATTGTTTACATATAACAATTACATTTTGGATGTGGAAAAGTGAATTTATACAATGCAAAATATATTTTTTTATATATTCAATCAATTTTTTCAAAAATGTTCTAGGCTTACGATAGTTCGAGAGCCTGGTGTGTTACTTTTGGAATTGGGATCGGATCAGATCGTTCACAAAAGTTAAGAAAAAGAAGATGTGGCAGTAGGACCAAGCTAAGAAAAACATTAAACCTTAAGTTAAAAAATCGGAGTTTTTCAATCTCTATTCATCCGAGATAAAGTGATGAACGTCGACCAATTCGGAACGGCGGACGAGAGTGGGTTAAACTGTGCTCAAAGCTCAACGACGTTCATTTGCCTAAGATATAACCTGCATGCTGTTTAATAGCATATTGAGATAGATCGTAAAGGATGAATTTTTACCGAATTATGTAGGGGAATTAACAGATGATGAAGATTTCCTTCATTTGATAACGTTGCATACACTGAGAGGCAAAAAATTCCACCCACTTGTAATATAACTTGATTTGTATATATTTTTATATATTAATCAATGTTTCACGTTTTTTAACGTTTAATAATTGAGTCTTTGTCTACAAAAGTAAAAAAATGTAAATTCCTAACGAAAATGAAAAAAAGTCGGAGAGATAAAATTTGTTTTAGATTTTTAATTAACAATCAGTATCGCGTATTTTCTCCTGTTGCCTTAATTACAAGACTTGAAATGTCTCTTTGATGGAGGTTAGCCCATTCTTCACGAAGAGTCCTTTCAAGATCGTGGAGTGTATCAGGAGGACGTGCATTTCGTGCACGTTCCTGCATTCATAGAATTCGTCTTTCTATTCGTCATCCCATGTTCAATGGGTTTCAAGTCTGGAGAACGGGCTGGCCAGGTAAGACCCTGATATTATTCCGTTGAAGGTACGTTTGTACTACGCGAACGACATGTGGACGGGCATTATCCTGCACTAGGATAGGATTGTCGCTGATTTCATCGAGGATGGGCAACGCATCATGTTCCAAAATTTCATCCACATAGCGAACCGTGAAAAACCCTCCACGAACAACAACCGACTCTATGCGACTGTCCATTGAAATTCCCGCCCACACCATCACTGAGCTACGTTGAAAAGGTTGGCTCTGGGGGAAAAACAGGCTTCGTACCTTTCATTTCGCCCTTCCACACTCTTTCACGCCCATCTGGAGATCGCAGAGCAAATCTACACTCATCTGTACAAAGTACAGCAGTCCAATCTTCCAAAGACCAATGGCTGTGTTCTCGAACGAATGGGAACCGTGTAATTCTGTGTTCTGGTCAATTCTGTTCCTCCCTGGTGGGAAAAGCCATCAGTCCATACTGATTTAATCCTGTTCGAGCAGTGCGTCTCAATACAATTAGCAGTATAATCCAAAGGGTTTTACAATCAGACAGCAACATTTTCATGAATGGAATAATGATGAATTCTCTAATAGATAGGATGTCAAAAAATGTAGTGAGCTTTGTGTTATAGAAATTAAGAAATTCATTAACTCATCTTACTGCCTGGTAAGTGTTGAAGTGTAAATTAGTTTATTTAAATTACTATATAAAGTTAACCAACTAGTTAACTTTGAATAGTAATAATTTTTTTGTCTAGATTGATAATGTTACGTTTTCAGAAATCGTGCTACCTCCTCCGAACTTACGTTACTCACTTCACTCCGATTCAATGCAACGGGATCGTTTTTAACAGTTTGTGGTGATTTTATGTGATATGTACTCTCCATTCTACGGTGGACGAGAGAATAAACGGAAACAAGGAAGAGCTTACGTAAAATGTGAAGACCTTATTGAAGAACAAGAGATGAATAGTTGCAAGCTACCAAAAGAAAAGAATGTTGGAGACTAAAACAAAACTACGAAAAAAATCCAAAATTATTGCAATGTGGCAGGCAATTAACATCCTTGCAGTCCAATCTGTAAGGCCGCAAGGAAAAATGATAAATCCGCTCACTATTTCCTCTCTAATAAAAACCGATTGAAATTACGTTTTAAAACAATTTAAATGAGATGGGATCAGTTCGTTTACAAAAGAAATGTTAAGACAAAGAAGTTGTCGCAGTTTACCCAAGAACGACGATGTTGCAAGAAAAACTTTAAAAGGAAGTTTTCATGGTGGTCGAGGGAATTAAGGGAAACAAGGAATAGTTTACGTAATGTGCGAAGAACTTACTAAAGAACAAGAGATGCAAGATACCAAAAGAAAAGACAACTCGGCTGGATTTTTTTCACCATCGAACTTGAAGCTAGCAAACCAGTTCAGAAAACTTTTGAATGATCGGCCTGCGTCAATTTTAAAGCTACGAATACGTGCTGTTCCCTTCAAGTGCTGTAGTCCAGCTCAGTTTTCTGGGAAAAGTCTCACAGTCATGAGACTGAAGTGACTGTTCAGCTGGCCAAGTTGTCCTTCTTAATCCCAACAGATTAAGTAGCTAAAAATCCTAAGTATTTTAAGTTCTTCTTTCCAGTAGAGGTTCATTGATTGACTTTATCTCATCAAATAACAATTATTTGAAGGTACATGTCCTCCACCTTTCACATAGTTGAGTGATGATCGAAGATAAAGACAGTCAGATATCTTCGACGGCTTTGAATATTTTTTGATCATCAGCATACAGTTCAGCTCACTAGATTCACACTCCTTAGGCTAAAAATGCACATAGAGGGCGAAAATAAATGGACCTAAACGAGATCCCTGAGAGACCCCTGATGTGTACATAAAAGGGCGTGATTTTGATGAGTTTAATTACGAACGTAAGGAGATGGGGAAAGCTTAGTGAATATGTATATTTTAATAGCTTAAACAAAGAAAATAATTTCAAAAGTATAACGTAAACAATTTATTTTCCGAAGAAGAAGCTCGAATTTGATGATTAATTCTTACAGGTGGTTTGATCTTCAGAGGATGGTATGACCGGTGGAGTTGACGTAGATCGTATTTGCGTTAGAATGAGGACAGACAGGTAGAATTCGACGGATCAGAGTTGATCAAATTGCTTTCGACAATTCATCAACTCGCCAATCACACGGCATAATTCCACCGTTATCGATCTGTGGCCCGTTTCAAAGGAAAGTATCCACTCTCGAGAGGCGGCCCCAAATCGATCAAGTGAACCACTTAACCGATTTCGGGTTATTCGCGTTTAGAATACAGTCATACAGTGTAGGAAGCTAATCCGGGCCCCTTTCATCCCTTCCGGTGAGGGTGCACTGTAATTGAACTGTGTTGTGTTGTTGGAAGAGGGGCGGCGAGGGCGAACGCGGTGCTCTTGTGTACCTAGGCGTGCCTCCACCCGTCGATTCACACGATAGACACTGGAAACCACTCTCGCGCGACACAATTATACCCTACTTGATGTTACAAATATCTAGTTTAAATATTTATGGTTTCCTTCTCCCTCGGGGAAATCGCAATGGGGACACGTTCTACCCTACGAATACCGCTCTGAATTTCTCGACTGCCAACTTACTGGGAAAATCGAAGCTAGAAAAAAAAACTCATGTATAAATATAATAGGCAAAGGGGACCGACAAACACCTAAGGTCATCGCCGGCAGTGTATTCGACCTGAAAATTCCATAATGTGTACTCTCATATTCGTTTTATATAATAAAACAGGTTTTTACGATTGAATTCATTGTGATGATGTGAGCTAGTCCCCCTTATTAATGAACCAAGCTTGCAGTTAGTACAAAACGCACATCAAACCTGGCATCACTGTAAGAAGCTTATGTTAGCTTAAGTTAGCTCCTTTCCTTTTATTTTTGTCATACATTTTTTTAAAATAAAAGTATTTTTTCGATATTTTATGTTCTTTCGTATTATGTATTATTTATATTATATCGTTTTTAAACTTTTTCAGAACTGCGAGAAAGTTGGAAGCAAAGCTTAAGAAGGAATCATCATGATATCCACAGGTCAAAACAAATACCGTCAGCACGCTGTCACCCCCTTCAACACCGGTTTCCAACCAGCAGAAGAGGAAGTACATAGTGTTAAAATATTTACGGAAAAAAAATACGAAAACCAATACTTGGTTAGAAATAAATCAATTGAAATTTAAATAAATATTCCTTCAATAATTAAACAATATGATATTATAATTATAATATTCTTATCTTTGAAATGTACCAAAAATAAGAAATATTAGACACGACATTAACTAGTTATCGTCGTTTTTTGCACAAATGCTAAGAAAAAAAGAAGCAATTTAAAATATCAGATATTTCAGAGGCACATAATTGTTTTTGTTAGTTGGTTAGTTAAAGTTCGAGCAAAAGTATTTAAAACAAAGGATCAGGGAATATTGGCTAACCTGACAGTGTTGGAAACTTATTAATGCCCTTTTACCCATTTGTATAATAAAGTCGTTTGTTAAAAATAAATTACTTGTTTTTTTTGCATAAAAAATACTGGCTGTCTTGAGGTTAGCTAACATTATTTGATGAAAGTATTATCAACGCTCCTCGTGTTGAACAATTGTACTAATCTAATAAACCATAAACATCAATCACGGTTAGGTTAGCCAGCATTATATGATCAAAGTATCAGTAACGTTTCTCGTGCCGTCCTAATGTACTAATCTTGTTATCAATCATGGTTAGGTTAGCCAGCATAATATGATCAAAGTATCAGCAACGCTTCTCGTGTCGTCCTAATGTACTAATCTTGTTATCAATCATGGTTAGGTTAGCCAGCATTATATGATCAAAGTATCAGCAACGCTTCTCGTGTCGTCCTAATGTACCAATCTTGTTATCAATTATGGTTAGGTTAGCCAGCATTATATGATCAAAGTATCAGCAACGCTTCTCGTGTCGTCCTAATGTACTAATCTTGTTATCAATCATGGTTAGGTTAGCCAGCATTATATGATCAAAGTATCAGCAACGCTTCTCGTGTCGTCCTAATGTACTAATCTTGTAAACAAAAAACATCAACCATGGTTAGGTTAGCCAGTATTATTTGATCAAAGTATCAGCAGAGTTCCTCGTACCGTCCTAATATACTAATCTTGTAAACAAAAACATCAACCATGGTTAGGTTAGCCAGTATTATTTGATCAAAGTATCACCAACAGCAGAGTTCCTCGTACCGTCCTAATATACTAATCTTGTAAACAAAAACATCAACCATGGTTAGGTTAGCCAGTATTATTTGATCAAAGTATCACCAACGCTCCTTGCATTGACCTAATGTACTAACCTTGTAAACAATAAGCATCAATCACAGTTAGGTTAGCCAGTATTATTTGATCACAGACATATTTGATGAGTTTTTTAATGGGCAATGCGTAGAGAAAGATGTCGAATAAATATGTTACTTTTTAGTTTATTTGTATATTGTAGTGAATTAATATTTTTAAAAATGAAATTACATCTTTTGCCGACCGAGTTTTCCTTTTTTTTACTGGAGAAGAAAACGAGCACCGAGTCAAGTTCCACCAGCGTACGCCCTTGCCTGGTTCATTTTGAGAATGGGTAAGAAAGAAAATGGAAAATAAAAATGACAAACTAAAAAAAAATTGTTAGTCCTTTTTTTGTTTCAGATTTCAAAACCTACAGGTTACTTTCTTGCCGCACCTACAGGAAAAATGTGCCTTTATGAACTAGACTTTGGTCAAAAAAAACTTTGTCCATAAAAGGACTTAAAAACATCCGATCTACAAAATCATCATCCCATGTGAAAGTAAACCTTTAAGAATCAGGTTTAGACAGGATTTATACACAAAATAGCCACTGATAAATGACAAAATCTTATCTTCGCAGAAAAATAACGTTCTTCAAACAGCCCGTGTTACATCAACTCTCTCCAGACCTCAAACATTATTTTAAGATAATAAAAAAAACAGCTGTTTGTTTCCCAAGGGTTAGTGTTTTTATGCAAACAAATTTGTTATACCGACATAGCTTTCTATGTTATTACTTGTTACACAATGTTGACTGCCATGGATCTTTTGCCCTCATTAGATGAGGCTTGTTTTTACAACCCCAATAGTCATTACGCATATACATGAAATTACTTGTCTCGCCATCCTTTTAAAACGTATATTTTGGTTATAGAAAATGTTCAATTATAGTTACAAGTTTTATTTTACAAAAGAGAAGGTTTCTATTTTAAAATTGGCATTGAAGTCGCGTAAGTGTAAAACCTAAACGTTTGTATAGGCCAAATCAACGGTGACGGATCGATGAAATACCATGTGTCAAAATTTTAAA
This sequence comes from Cimex lectularius, assembly GCF_000648675.2. Lineage (NCBI taxonomy): Eukaryota > Metazoa > Arthropoda > Insecta > Hemiptera > Cimicidae > Cimex > Cimex lectularius. Next base: position 2,577,944 of record NW_019392645.1, on the reverse strand, counting down.
GTTAAATAATTATATTAATAAAACATTTGTTGAGGCAGTATACAGGATGTATGGACTAATGTTGAAAGAATCAGAATAGCATGTTGTCAAAAATTTTATCCTCCTTTTTTATAGGGTGGGTAATCGCAATTTTTGATTTTGGACTACAAAACGCAATAATGGGTAATGGGAAAAAGCCCTTTCGGCCTAACGAAGCTAGTCGATCCAAACAACCTTCAAAGCAATTTTCGGTGTTTTACATTGAGTGAGAATATAGTAAGCTTCCTGTCGAGTGGAAAGAGGAAAAAAATACAAACTAGATTGAACTAAACAAATGACAAATGAATGAATTAAGTCGAGGTCATAAGGTGGGTGAGGATGGGGTTCGATACCATAAGTATATTACTTGGCACAAGAAAACTTGTCACGACCGTCCAAAAACGCTCAGGCTTTTGCAAAATTGTTAAATTTTCCTCCTCGAACAAAAAGGGCCTCCGAAGCAAAAGGCAACCTGAAGGAATAAAGTCAGGGTTATAATGGTGGCGAGGGGGTCGATCTCATGAAGACGGCCGACAAAAATTGGGATGAACGTCGAACAACTCTTGCTCAGGCTTTTGCAAAATTATTGTTTATCACATTGTACAAACACTTCCTAGGTTTCAAACAAGTACGAACGAATATTTATGATATAAGATGTGGGTGAGGCTTGGGTTCGAATGGAAAGCTATTCGAGAAAAATTGTGATGACAGTCGAAAAACTCTTGTAAGCTGGGACAAATGGAAGAAGAATGCATTTTGCTTCTTCACCGAGCGATTGAAATTTTCTTGTTTTTCAGCCGGAGTCAAAAATAGGGTAACTATCGGACTCGATTGGAGTCTGAAGTAATGCCTATCCTATTCGTATTCAGTTGAACATAGACTGGTTGGCTTTGTCCAAATTGAAAACGTTATTACCACCCATTCATGTTCTTGCAGCATTATATCTCTAGCTGTTGGGAAGTGCTCAAAGGACATCTCCAAACCTCGAAGGTCTTCACATATTTCATTAACCAACGTGCTGGCTGTTCGCAAGCTTCAGTTCATTTTCTTTTAAAAATCAGTTATCACAGGAAAACACTCCACCTTTTCCTTCTCAACAGATTCAACCCAAAACTGGATTTTTCTTTTGAACTCGAACTTTGTAATTATCATCGAAAGTTGTGATAATTTTCCCTTGCTAAGAAAAACTCATCTCATTCATTTTTATGAAAATATCTTATAAATACGGCAGTATACATTGCCATTTCGCTACATTGAAAACGTTGGTCAATTTGACACTGTGGTCTATCGACTGAGATAAGATTTCAGAACGTAATTCCTGTAATCGTGAAAGTACTTTCCCACAGACAGCCACCTCACTTCTGTATGGAGAAGCAGGGTATGACGAAGCTTCCCATATCGTCATCATCATAGTATTGCGAAAAATCTTGACTTAACGGCCGCGACTTGACATAAGTCATTTGAACAGACTCACCCAAAACTTTCTTAAAAGAGGCTGGCATTTGTTTCACAGCTAAAGCATGTCTGTGGAGAACACAATGACTGCTCCAGCAGTCCTTCGATTTATCTTTTATTTTAGTAATCATTCCGATCGTTCGTTGCTTTTGCACCATCTGTGCACATGTCAATGCAATAAGACGTGGGAATTTCGTTAGTTGTAAATAAATCGTCGAACAAACGGAATAAATCGACACCTGTTGCATTGGCAGGAAGTGGTTTGTAGTTTGTACATGAAAAGATCCTCCTCGAAACATCCCGATTATTCATTATGGACAAAAGCCAATAAAATAGCCAACCCTGCGACGTCAGTTGATCTTCCCCTCATTAGCCAAATTAAGTATCAGTCTTTTGACAGTATTGTTTGGTAACGGCACCGAGCATACAGGTTTTACTGCTTTCTCGTCAATCATGCAAGATGTAATATCGTTAACATACGGTTTCATGAGGGTTTCGGCGATGGTATGAGCTTTACCTTGTTGTGAGTTTTCATTAACAGTTTCAGCAAGAGTTTTAATGAAGATTTGAGAAGCAGCCAGTTCAATGGGCTTCCTCACGACAAAATTAGTCTGTTTCTCCTGAAGTTCTTGATGTGTACCCTCAAAATGACGATGCAATTTAACTGGAACCATTGAACTGTTTGGAAGGACTTTCGCGCAAATCACTGAACTTTACCCTCGTCAGCCTCTATAACCAAATCTAAGTAGCTGTCGTGGTACGTACACTTTTCAGATATTCCATATACACTGGCTGATGGACCTGCACCTATTCGAAGACTTCTAGAATTTGAGCATGCTGCTACCTGCTGATATGCAATCTGAAGGCGTCTTCATTTGGCTTGTCGTCAGTGTCCTCATCGGAAGGTTGTTCTTTCGGCTCATCGATTCATTTCAATTCGGCATTTTCCTGTCTGTATAAGTGATCGAGAAACTGCATGATTCCTCAGAGATCCGACATCAGCCACTGATTCATATTGAGGTAAATAACTGGTCAATGAGAATGGCACAAAAAGTAGTGCACTCACAAGAGAAGTTTCAGCTGGAAGCAATTATCCGTGAAGGCAATCGACAGGGTATACTTTTTAGATGGCCCGGCTGAATTTCTCTTGAACCAATGATGCTATCAAAAAAAAAAAAAAATACGCATTTTATACTTTTTAGACTAGTTTCAAATTTGAAATTTGAAGAAAAATTATACAGAGTACCTCAGGCCGAGTTCAACTTCAAATTTCAAATACGACCCTATAACTCCTGACACACCATTTTAAACGATATTTTTCGCTAAAATAATGGTGCAGTCAGATTATAAATTGGTCACAAAATCACAAAGTTAGAGCAAAAAGTTTGAAAAAAGTCATTTGGATTGCTATTTATTAATCAAAAGTCGTGTTCGAACTGCCTGCCTTGCGTAAAAATGCAAAGGTTTGCTCTTTTGAACCACTCCTCACCGGTGCTCAAAACGATAGAGTCAGAGGGATGACAACCGTTTTCTATCCTTTGCCGCAGTTCTTCAACTGAGGTTGCTGGGTTATGATTGGGGTAGACACTGCTTTTTAAATGGCTCAACAGAAAATAGTCAAGTGGAGTTAAATCGCGTGACCGAGGAGGGCAACAAGGCCACGAGGTCCCCTGCCACCTATCCCGGAAGTGACGATTCAATTAACGTCTCACCTGCTAAGAATTGTCATCATTCAGAATCATTCTTTGTCGTTGTTGCAGAGGAGCATCATCTAATAGTGTTGGAAAAACCTCCCTCAAAAATAGAGGAACTGAGCACCATTTAAATTATTTTCGCAGAAATAAGGCCAAATTGATTTATTTCCGAGAAGTCCGTACCAAACGTTGATACTGTGAACCACCCGATGATGACAAGAGTAAAAAATTCTCGATTTTCCTCCACCCACGTTGGAAAATTCCAACGGTTTAGTATGCTATTAGAGGTAACTTGAGTCATCATTCCATAGGACGCATGGAAGAACGTTTTCTTCAGCCTCCTAAATCGACATTTGCGTAAGGAACATTAGACGCCTGTCATAATCAGAGTCCCGAAGTCCCTGGACAAGTTGAGAGCGATACGGCTTAAAATTGCGCAAGTCCGGAGTATATCTCTATTTTTATTTTTTGAAAAACCCTTCAAACATTTCAGAGAGAGGAATTCGGATTTTCGCGAATATACAGTAAAACATTCAGCTCCTCGTCGAAATTACGTTGCCGGTTTCTTTTCGCCATAACTTCGTCATTTTATGACCAATTTAAAATCCGATTCCACTATTGTTTTCAGCGTAAAAAATGTATAGGGTCTTATTTGAAATTTTGAAGTAGAACTGGCCGTGACGTACCCAGTATAAGTTTTCTTTAAAAAAAAAGGTAAAAAGTAAAAATTTGAAACCGGAGTAAAAAATATTAAAAAGTATTTTATGTTTTTTTGTGATAGAGTCATTGGTCCAAGAGAAATTCAGCAGGGCCAAAAATTTTACCCATTTTTTAGGGGCGGGGGATTATCGAAAGTTTCGATTTTGGACTTCAAAACGGGTAATTTGAAAAGAAGCCTTTCGGATAGTTGATCCAAACTTCCTCCCAAACAATCACTGTTTCTGTGTTTTTTTATAGCCTGAGATTAGAGTAAGTTTCCAGTCGAGTGGAAAGAGGAAAAAAACACTAACTAGATTAACCGTTTCATTGGAGGAGTATCGAGGTTGGGAACATTTAAGTAAAGCAGTCAATAAAATTCTGGTTTTTCAGCTTGACTTATTGAGAACTTTGGTTTGAGGGGTGATGACTGTAGGGTACCTTTCCTCTCGATTGCTCTAAGACGTGATAATGGCCTCCGTTCATGGAGGGGAGAATCAACCCAACCCACCTTTCATACAACAGGCTCAACGGATCCCCGGATTTAGGGGCCACAAAAGCCATCCCTACACTTTTTCATCCGAGAGTTTTTCGCCGATTTTAAAAAGAAAGAGTGAGGGGGGAAGCAAAAAGTTTTTCTGGGGGAGCGAGCCGATCCGATCCCGGATCCTCCGGCGTTTTATTCGTCCGTAATTGCTTATCCAGCTAGCCTCGGGAAATCGTTAAAGAGTTGTTAAAAGTTGAACCTACGGGTGCTATGCAGCGGGCCAACAATGTTTCCAATTATATTCATAAAAAATATACACAAAATACATATCAGGACGCCAAATTTAAGGTATTTCATTTGAATTTAAAAAATAAAATTAACGAACAGAAACTCGCCCTCAACTAGATCTTCAAACTATTCTGCGCACAGCCAAAGTTGAATGAACTAAAATCACCAGGTTATTGCATCTCAAATAGAGGCAAAAACATCAAGCATTTGTTCAAAAGAAATCGATTTTTTCCCCTGTTAAAGAGGGTAAAATATGTGATAATGAAAGAAATACGTCATAAGACGGTTGTGGCAAGATTTCGATCCCATGAAGATATTCGAAAAGAATTGTGATTAACGTCTAAAAACTCATGCTAAGGCTTTTGCAAAATTTTTAAATTTTCCCCAATGGACAAAAACTCCCATGGGTTGAAACAAGTGATGAATAAAATCGGGGTTATAAAGTGGGTGAGGCTGGGGCACGATCCTATTCGACAAAAATTGACATCACAGCGAAAAAACAATTTGCAGTATTAGAAAATGTAGACCCTCGGAAGAAAATTAGCTTGAATTGAATCAAGTGATAATACCTATGAATATCGGCCGGGTTATAAGGTGGTTGTGACAAGGTTTCGATCCCATGACGATATTCGAAAAGAATTGGGATGTACAACCGATAAACCCCGGCACCGTCGGTTGTAATTAGTAAATTTTCCCCTTCGCATTGAATCAAATGACAATCTGAAGGAATAAAGTCTAGATTATATGGTGGGTGTAGCTGGGTTTTGAACTAATGAAGATATTCCAGAAGAATTGGGTTGAACGTCGAAAAACCTGTGCTCTGGATTTTGCAAAATTAGTAAATTTTCTCCTTGCACAAAAAAGGCTCTTGGATCGAAACAAGTAATAACTTGAAGTAAAGTCTGGGTTATAAGATGGGTGAAGCAGGAGTTTGATCTCGTGAAGATTTCGAGAAGAATTAGAGCGTCTGTTAAAAAAACTTTGAACAGGCTTCTGTAAAATTAGTAAATTTTTCCCTTTGAATTCTTTGAATGAGATCAAGTTACAATCTTAACGAATAAAATTTGGATTATAAGGTGGGCGAGTCGGGAGTTTGATCACATGAAGATATTTGAGAAGAATTGGCATGATCGTCGCAAAGTTCTTGCCCAGTGTTATGCAAAATAAGTAAATTTTCCCCTTGAACAAAAAGGGCCTTCTGAACAAGGGATAACCTGAAGGAATAAAGTCTGGGTTCTAAGGTGAGTGTGCCAGGAGATCGATCTTACGATGTACGAGAAGAATTGGGATGACTATCGAAAAAACTTTGATTTTGCTTCTACAAAATTAGTAAATTTTTTCGCTTTGAACAAAAATAGCTTTGTATCAAGACAAATGATAATCTGAAGCAATTAAGTCTCGGAAATACCGTCGATGAGGCTGGGGCTCTCGCCCGTGACGATATTCGAGAAGATAAACGTCGAAAAATCCTTGCTCGGGCTTTTGAAAATTATTAAATTTTTCCCATTGGACAAAGACGGCCGTAAAAGCGTTTGAGAGGTTTTGGCTGATTACATAATTATTTTTCTCATTTTTTGATATGAAATCTAAACCTTTTTGATATAAGCTGAAAGAAAATCCGTTCATCTTTACAACGGTTAATAACGTTGAAATTTAATAAAATCCAGAGGAGTTTAGGATTTTTTCAGTGGAACACTAGACGATTGGAGAAAAAATGCCCCCGCTAATCCATCACAAAAATGATTATTTTCTTTTTGCCATAAAAATGTATATTTAAGAGCTTTAAAGGGTTATTTAAACGAATCCGAAACGTTTGTTGGCCTAATCCTTATTTTTCTCACTTAGAAGATTGACATAACTGAACCAACTGTTGACATAAACAAAACTAAACTAAAACTATAAAACTAAACGTTGTTGGTTTAATCTAAAAAAGAGAGATTGCGCTGTCCGGTTATAATAAAGTTGAATTTTAATGAATCCAGAAACGTTTACTAATTTTTTCATTGGTAGACTAGATAATACGAGGAAAAATTGCACCCAGCTAATCCAGCATAAAAAGTTGTTTTTTTTTCGTACAAATGCATATGCCTCAAAATTCTTTTTCCCTATTTTACTGAAAGCGTATTTGAGTTTTTGTAACTTTTTCTATATAATCTTATTTAATACAATCTTACAAATTATTTTCTTATCCTACGTAGAAGAACACATAGATTGATAGACAATAACCTTGAATTATATGCACAACAAACACAAATTACAATACTTTTCTAGTTTTCTAGGGTCCATTGGAAAGATAGTTCGGTCATGTGGTTAATATTTTTCGACCTAGTATCACCAAAAAAAAAAAATCATTGAAATCAGCGATCCCTAGCCTTTTTTGGTCAGTTCCTTCGTCAATACTTCAAGGATGTGATTAGATCCTTGTAATTTCTCCATGAATCTGAATGATGTTACCTGGAAAATCATCAAATCCTTTTCATCTTAATTAAACTTTTTGGTTTGAATTTTTATTTTAGTCTTTTGATAAAATCGATTTTTTTTCTTTTCTTTATGTATGTTCTTATGTCCTGTGAGACACAATATATCTACTTAGATCGTGGTGCAGAAGGCCCTGTGGCCGGCTATTTTATCCCCTTGAAACAAATTTTTGCAGAGTTCTTCCGGTTGGTGCTCTTCTATTCGGTTGGTGCAAAATTAATGCAGGTTTTGAAAATTTGTTTTATTTTCGCAGGTGCTTTAGCTTATATTGAATTTTACAAAAATAAGGATCTGTGAAATTAAATATGTTCAAACTAGACTTTCATCAAATTTATTTGTACGAATTTAAACTTGGGCGAAATGCGGTCCAAACTGCGCGTAACATCGATACAGTTTGAACATAGGGAAGCATTAGCGAATGCACCGTGCAGCGATGGTTTCAGAGATTTCGTCTTGGAAATTTCGATCCCGAAGACAGGGAAGTTTGCGGTAGGCTTTCCGTTGTGGACAACGACCGACTCGAAACGTTGATTGACGAAAATTCACGTAAGACAACGCGGAAAACTGCGGAAGAGCTTAGCGATGACCACTCAACAGTTGTTCACCATCTGGAGCAAATGGGTAAAGCAAAGAACCTCGGCAATTGGGTACCGCACGAACAAACCGAAGCCCAAAGAAATCGACGCTTTGAAATTGAGAAAAAATTCTTCTGTTGTGCCATCAAATTGATCCATTTCTCGATCGAATCATAACGTGCTATGAGAAATGGATTCTATACGATAACAGGAGGCGTACAGATCAGGACGCTGAAGCGCCAAAACACTAGAAACCAACAAAAAGGTTATGGTGACTATTTGGTGGTGTACTGCTGGGGTTGTTCAGTACAATTTTAATATGAAACTATCACAGAAGAGAAATATTACCGAAAAATTGACAAAACGCACGGGAAATTGCAACGTTTTTGTCAGTCATTGTTTAACCGTAAGGAGCCGATTCTTCTTCACGATAACGCCAGGCCACATGTCGCAATGCCAACACTGCGGAAACTTAAGGACTTAGTATTTGAAACCTTACCGCACTTTCGACATTCACCCGACCTCTCGCCTACAGGCTTCCACTTCTTTAGGCATTTTGATCACGTATTGAGGGATAAAAATTTTAGAGAACGCGTTGAAGCAGAAAACGCCTCCCAAGTCTTTATTGTGAGTCGAATTAAAGATTTTTTTGTCAACGGAATAAAAGCGCTTATTACACGTTGGCGAAGACATATAGATGGATCGTGATGGAAAATATTTCCTCAATTCATTGTACACAATTTTCTCGAAATGAAAAATTTGTGTCACAAGCGGGATTCGAACCCACGACTTTCGGCTAAATACGCTGCTGCTCTACCACTTGAGCTACTGTGATTTCGATCGCCCATGACACAAACTTCCCATTTCGACTCCCCGTTTATTCCAATTGAAAGCAAATCGCGGTTCATATAGAAACACTTTTTTCCGCTAAAGTAGTACAATCATTATTAAAAAGTTTGTGGCATGGGCGAGCGAAGTCAAAGTAGCTCAAGTGGTAAAGCATGGGCGTATTTAGCCGAAAGTCGTGGGTTCGAATCTCGCCTGTGACCCAAATTTTTCATTTCGAAAAAAATTGTGTACAGTGAATTAAGGAAATATTTTCCGTCACGATCCATCTATACGTCTTCGCCAACGTGTAATAAGCGCTTTTATTCCGTTGACAAAAAAATCTTTATTTCGACTCACAATAAAGTCTTGGAAGGCGTTTTCTGCTTCAACGCGTTCTCTAAAAATTTTGTCCCTTAAGAAATTATCAAAATGCCTAAAGACGTGGAAATCTATAGACGAGAGGTCGGGAATGTGGAGAGTGCGGTAAGGTTTGAAATCCTAAGTCTTTAAGTTTCCTCCAAGCTGGCGACATGTGGCCTGGCGTTATCGTCGTGGGTTCGAATCCCGCCTGTGGCACAAATTTTTCATTTCGAAAAAATTGTGTATTATTAATTGAGTAATTATATAATTAAGAATAAGCTGATAAAAGTAATTAAAAAGGAAAATATTTCGAATATTTTTTTATTTGATAAAAATTAAAAATAGTTTTGTCTTTTCAAAACCTGCATTATTTTAGCACCAGCCCAATATGTCACTATTTATGATAGTTTAGAAAATTATGCTTTTATACAGTTAAGTGTTCTCGTCTTTCAGTGTTGTGCAAGGGGGAAAATGGTAAAAATGTCACGGGCTTCTTTTCTTCTCGGTGTCATTATGCGAAAAGAAAGCAACTCATTAGAGAATGAAATTCCCCGTCAAAACGTTTTCCGTGCACAAGGGGGTGGAGGATGACGGACGGATTTAGACTTTTGTCGCAGACTTTTAACAACTTTTTCCCCCCTCTCGTTTTGTGCCTTTAGAAGTGGAAGAGATGGAGCGGGAGGGTAATGATAATTGTACTCACTTTGCAACCCGGCCTGGCAATCACAAGTTAAATGGAAGGGAATGGCGGTCTTTAACAATGCCTTCTCTTTGCACCCTTTGTTTTATCCTTCAGTTGAAACATACCAACTGGCATTTGCCCGTCGAATCCATTGTGTTTCAAGCGTTTCCGACCTCCTTCAAACGTCTTTCTACTTGACAATTACATGTTTGCATGAGGTACCTCGAAATTATCTTATTTTCCCATAATTCCCAGTTGTATTTGCCAATTTAACAAGAGCTGTCCTCACCTTGCTTGATAGAAACTGAAATCTTTTTTAAAAATGGTGACTTAAAATGACAAAAGCCTCCACCAGCAGAACAGTGTCTCCGACTTAAAAGATACAAAAATCAAAATGTAAAAACGTGGAAGAAAAATGTTTCGCCAAATAATCAGTTTTCGGTCTAAACAGATTACAAATTGTTCGGACTGCTTAGTGACTCCATTTTCCTTCCTCGTTAATGCAATGTAGCTGTTGCATTTCCCTGTGACAAATGCTCTATATAATTAATTTAGTATCTCCAAATATCTCTATACATAAACGATCAGTCAATTTGATTGGTCTATTAGTCTATTGATAAGTCTAGTCACCTAATAAAAAAGTACACACACAACAAAAGAAAAATTAACCTATTTTTGTTGTTCACTATGTTTATTTCTGGTTTTTTTTGTAACGAGTGTTCCCAACAGCAAAGGTCATATCAACCCTCAGGGTGCCGGTGTTTTTGAAAAAAAGCCCATTTGTAAGTATGTCGGGTTCGAATGCTGGGCCGCTGGATTCGAACCCGGGACCTTTACCTTACAGTGATGAGCACCGTGTCAACGCCCCCACTATGTTTATTTTCTCTGTTTTATGTGTTTTGTTAGATTTTTACTCTTTTTTTGTGTGCTTTTTTTATTAAGTTAGAGTTAGGTTTTACAACTTCTGTATTGTTTCTTATGCCTGTGTTTAGTGTAGATATTTTGTCCAATTTGGTTGTTCGCTATGTTTATAGTCTCTTTTTTATGTGTCTTCTTTCATGTTGCAGTCTTTTTGTGCTTTCCTATTAACTTTAAAGTGTAAAAAAAATTTTGACCAGGTCAAAAAAATGAATTACTAGGTTAACTTAATTCACACGGTAGCCACTTTTTTCCCAATTTTCATAAAATTTCTGCATTTTGGTTCGATGAAATTAAAGAAAAGGGTATGCCGCAAGAAAACTTATTAAACGATGAAGCTGTTATGAAATTTGCCAAGCTCTACTGGGCATTTTTTCATACAAGGTGCAAATTTATTTTCTTACAAAGTTTAAATTTAACAGGTTTTGAAAGATTTAGTGTGTTTTTTAACAAAAATTAAATTGAAAATTCTAGAAGAGTGCCTTCTTAAAGGACATTTAACCTTTTTTTCCGGATTTCCCCAAAAATGTATAGTTCAAGAGGTATTTATTACAAAAAAATGTAAATACATAGTTGAAAACAATATAACATGTTGAATATCTACGAAAGAGTTGAGTATCGGACTATGTTTCATATTTTGTTGCATTTGAGGTGTGAAAGTCACTGGGAAAGTTTGTGACATGAGTAGCCAGACACTGTACGTGTTTGGTAAGAAGGCCAGATAAACTTTTCAAAAATTTATGCGAGGATGTAAAATTATTTGTGTTTGGTATATAAACCTTTAAAAAAGAATTTTTATAATTCAGATTGCTCTTTAATTAATAGGGTTTTTTTGTTAGGTATGAACTGTTGTTTAATCACTAGTATGTAAAATCCATTATATTTAGTAGTCTGATTGACCAAATAACTTCTTTCAATTAATCAACCTTTTTATGTAAGGTTTTGGTTGAAATGAAAAAGCTAGTGTCACGAACGGGATTCGAACCCATGACCTTCGGCTAAATACTCCGCCGCTCTAATCACTTGAGCTATCGTGTCTTCAATCCACTCGGACGCCCACGTCCCATCTCAACCTACAACCTTTCGAATTTTCCCTCCGTTTGCCATTTTCCGCTATGTAAAATGATTATTTGAATTCACCGTGGGTTGCCATTAGAAGAAAAACGACCTTACGTGAAGTTAATTTGAAATTGAAAACACATCATTTGAAACCAAAAAGGGCTATTTAAAATTAAAAATGGTTAATGTTAAGTGAAAATGGGGTCATTTGAATTTTACAAAGATTAATTTGAAGTAAAGAAAAGGCTAATTTAAAGTTAAAAATCGTTAATTCAAAGGTAAAAAGTGTTAATTTGACATTTAAAAAGGTCCATGTGATATTATAAAGGGTTGAGTTGAAGATAAAAAGGGTTAATTTAAAATTAAAATGGGTTAAATTGAAGTTAAAAATTGATAATTTGAAGTTAAAAATTACTAATTTGAAATTAAAAAAGTTTAATTGGACGTTCAAAAAATATTAATTGAAAGTTAAAAAGGGTTAAATTGAACTTAAAAAGTGGTAGTTTAAAGTTTAAATTGTTTAAATTAAATTAAAACAGGTTAATTTGGAGATAAAAAAAGCTAATTTAAAGTTAAAAAGGGTTAAATTGAAGTTAAAAAGTGGTAATTTAAAGTTTAAATGGTTTAAATTAAAGTAAAACTGGTTAATTTGGAGATTAAAAAAACTATTTTAAACTTAAAAAGGGTTAAGTTGAAGTTAAAAAAGGTTGATTTTAAATTATAAAGGGTTAAATTGAAGTTAAAAAAGTTAATTTCGAGATAAAAGGAGATTCATTTGAGATTAAAAGGGTTAATTTTGAAATTAAGAAAAATTTCATTTGTTCATCTATTAATTTAAATTTAAAAGGGTTAAATTAAGTTAAAATAGGTTAATTTGGAGGCCAAAAAGATTTAGTTGTAGGTACAAAACGGTTAATTTAAAGTTGAAAATGGTTAAATAGGAGTTAATAAGTGCTAATTTTGATTTGAAAAGGGTTAATTTGGAGTTAAAAATTGTGAATTTAAGTTTAAAAATGGTTAAATTAAGACAAAACAAGTTAATTTGGAGATAAAAAGGTTAAATTGAAGTTTAAAAGTGCTAATTTAAAGTTAAAAAGGGTTAAATTAAGTTAAAAGCAGGTTAACTTGGAGATAAAAAGGGGTTAATTTGAAATTAAAATGTGTTCATTTAAATTTATAAAGGGCTAATTTAAGTTAAGCTTCATTGTAATCAATCAGTAGTCTGTTAAACTGTTGACGGGCCCTCGTACAAAAATGTATTCTTCGGAAATAAATAAAGATGGTCAGACATAAAATTCCTCAAAAAAACAAAACACAATTCAACACAAACAACTCTTATTTTGAGTAAAATTCGAAAAGAAATTTAATACTAAAATACAGTTTATCCATTTATTTATTGAAATAAACTGATAAAATATTGTTGTTTACATTGTATAGGTTAAATCATACCTAGTTGTAGTAGAAACAATCGTTTAAAAAACCTCCTACATGGAGAATATGCCACCACTATACCTACAACACTATACATACAACAACAGCCAGAGAACATCTTCCTCTGACTATCTTGTTATGTCCGAAGTCCCGCAAGGTAGTATCCTCGGTCCGAACCTTGATTCAACGCATACTGCTGACCTCCCTAGCCATCTGACATATCCATTTACACTTTTGCGGATGATTCTGCTATCTTATCCTCCAATAAAGATCCCGTCCTCTCATATCGCTCCTTCCAGGCTCACGCAATCAAACTAGAACCTTGGCTAAAAAAGTGGCGAATACTCTCCTTTACTCTCCGACATGGAACAATGCCACCACTATACCTACACAACATATCCGTTCCTATAGTTAACCGCGTCCGCTACCTTGGGCTGTACATCAACAAAAGACTAACTTGGAATCCCTACACAAGAGTAAAAAAGCAGGAACTAACCAGACGCTAAAAAACAATCTCACGACATCTAGACAAATGGTCAACACTGTCGCTTCACAACAAACGACTGATATACGAAACAATAATTAAACCCATTAACCAACGTACGGCATTAAACTGTGGGTTTCAACCAAACGTTCTGTTTATCATCGCAACCAGATTTCCCAATTCAAAATCCTACGAAATATAGTAAACGCTCCCTTCTACGTACCTCACTACACAATCCACAATGACCTTAAAATTCCTTTTCTCAAAGAGGTCTTCAAATCCAGATACATATAATTCCATAACTCGCTTTCATCACATCCCAATCCTTCTCGTTTTAAACATGACATCCCGAACTACCCCCAAGGAGATTGAAGCGGCAGTGGCCTCGCGACCTATTGGGTAGCGAGTCATAAACCCTAGTAGAAGTGTCACCATTGGGTGATTCTTCACACCCTAGAGCCACTTAGTTTCAGATTTTGTCTTTTTTCAATTTGTACATGTCAACAATTTTACTTATATTGTTGTTAAAAAATAAGAAGAAGTGCAAAGTAATTTTAATTTTATTGTTTGTAAAAAAGTAGATTATAATTAAATAATAAGAATTTTTTTAAATTATGAAAGGTAAATAGTCCCAAGATTGGTTGAGAATGTCGGATAAAAGCCAAAAAGGCGAAACTTCTGTACTTTTTTTCTTGGGCAATCTCTGATCGATTTCAATTAAATAAATTCATTTTTCATTAGTTTATAAATAAATTGCTGTATTTGAAAAACAGGAGTTGTTTGTGATAATTTTAAGCTTGAAAATTGGTCCTTGTACGTTTTTACGTTTTTGTGTGTGTGTGTGTGTGTGTGTGTGTGTGTGTGTGTGTATTCATTATTATTAATGCACCAATTAAATGTCTGAACAAAGTATGAAGATATTTTGAAGTTTCTTTTGTATGGGTGTCTTTGGGTGAAGAGTAGGACGCGGAAAATTGTCGAGGGTGGGCCGGCTTTCCCTCCGCCTGCTATTCCAGGGTTGAAAGTGATTGGAAAAAGGGCAAATGAAACGTGGGGTTGCTTGTGGCGGTGCGCCATTTTGAATATTAAAGTAAGGCTCTCGCCTGGGTTGTTACACCCATCCATTACGGCGCGGACCCAACCACCCCTCCTCTTTTCAACCCTCCTTTTTCAACCCCCATTTCCAGTAACAACACCGATTCCCAGATTACACGTTTAGTTCCATGAAAACAATTTCAATGACTTATTCGGGGAGAGAGTGTGAGAGAGGAAAAAATATGTCGCCCGGTTTAGCCGGATCGAATAATTAAATATGGACATCAATTGGAAACATTCCGGACAAAATTAATCCAACCCCCCCCCTTTTTCAACCAAGCGAAAAATAAATAATCATGGTATCTGACAAAGCCGGAGTATGATGGTCTCTTTATTTTAATTTAGGATTTAAACCGATCCGCAATATTATTACAAGGCTCAATAAAATCAATACTAAAATTTCACATCACCTTTGACGATTTACATTTTTCTTTTAATTGAAAATAACCTTTTTTTCTATAATCGCCGTTTTTACAATATATAATTTGACAATATTTACAATTTACAAGATAATTTAGGGTATCAGATGACCATTATTATTCTCCTTACAATCGTTATTTTTATCATACCTACTCTATGTCTTCACCCCTAATCTCGGGACTTCTCACCTACTTATAGTATTTTTTTTTTCTCCAATCCAGTAACCCTTAAATATACGTAAGTAATAAGACCCATATTAGCCTATGTCCCACTAATCTGGTGGACCAAAGCTCAGCAAAAACAAGCTACCCAAACATTGGGCAGCATACAAAGACTAGGAAGCCTATGTACCACAAGGGCAATGATAAAATACCCTCAATTGCACTAGAAACTCTGATAGCCTACCTCCGTCGGGTTTTTTTCCGGGGGTGCAGATGTTTTTGAAAATGCAGGGCCGCTGGATTCGAACCCGGAACCTTACAGTGATGAGCGCCGTGCCTTTGCGGCCACCGACGCCCCCTGAAAAGCTCATTCAGACTGCATAAACAATCAAACTGTATGGAAACTAGTTCTAGTTCTGGCACACAAAAATTAACAAAATCAGGCACCCATTCTTAGAAATGGGGACAGAGTGACTGACTACATGATCCCGGAAGCACTATTTACAACACCTTAACAGTCTACAAAGAAGAAGAAGAAGAAGAAGAAGAAGAAGAAGAAGACTTCAGAAGAACATCAGACCCAATGATATGGTATACAGATGGCACCAACAAGCATTAAGGAACGGGATCGGGTATTATCTGCACAAGCCCCAAACATGAGCAATCAAACTTACTAGGAGAGTAAAATTGGTAACACTGGCCAAAAAATCCTCATAAGATCTGATAGCCAAGCAGCTGAATGAATCCCAAATCTCCAAATCTCGAAGAAACACAACAACCCGATGGTATCTTGGATACCAGGACAGAGAAAAAGAATTTTTGGTAACGAAAAAGCAGACACACTAGCTAGAGGAGGATTTGCAAGACCGTATTATAGGATGTCAACCCAGTATCGGGATAACAAAAACAAACCCAGAATACTCCTTCACGGACTGGATCCAAAACGAGAGAGAAGTGGATAAACCCTAGACGCAGTAAACTTATGCTAAACCCTCATCGAGACTGCCAAACTCACTAATACAGTTAGAAGGGCTAAACTGATAGGAGTGATAGGACTACAAGTCCCTGGCATCTGAGAAAATATCTACACAACATGGGCATATTCAATGATGACCCTATTTGTAGATTACGCAACGAGGAGGAAGAAACAGCCACCGATTCATCCTCGAATGCGAAGTGCTCAATGGAGACAATCCAGGGAATGGAACTGAAGCAATGGCAGTCAATGACCTTGTACTCTTTAAAAAGATCGAATCGACAGACTGAACTAAGGAAGTGGAAAAGTACAATAAGCCAGAAGGCTGCGGTGTTTGGGGAACATAAATCCCCACCTCCTAGTCTCCTCTCGTCATCATCGACCATGCAGTGGAGGAGTTTATTCAGCCAGTTCCCACAATGTGATTATAGGTACTTAGCATTTACATAATTACAATATATACAGTACTTATGAAAGCAGAACACGTTAATTACTTACTAAAAGCTACAGTTATGATATCACGGCAGGGGGCGCAGATATGATGTATATAGTGTTTATGTGTGTTTGTGTTGTGTTTATGTTAATTTATCGGAATGAGTGTAATTTATTAGCGTGAAAAGAAGTGGTTGCTTAACCCCACCCTGGAGAATATCGAATACTCTGGGGTGTTGTCTGGAGAATGGAAGTAATTTATTAGCGTGAATGGTGGGAAGCCATAAATAAAATGTTATACTACTACTACCTCCTTTATCAGGACTCGTGTATGGAAGTCATTCGAGGCCTCCTTTGTAAGTTTCTCCAGCACCTTTAGTGCTTTGTAAAACTGAGATTTACTGAGCTTTCGCCAATTCAAAATATGTCTGTACATATTTAAATTTGAATGTAGAGGATGCGATTTTAGAAGTTAAATCTTGATCATACCAAATTCTCCTATCAGCTCACCTGAAAAAGCTATCTTATTTCTCAAATCTGAAAATTATTAATGTTCCATTGATGATCTAAAAAATATGTGATTGATGCACGTTGATCGAAAACGATTCAATTAGCTACATGTTTCTAAAGCATCCAACGCTGAAACAACACGAAATGGTGAGAACAATTTAAAACTTTCTTGGATGAATTGAAGTTTTTTAAAAGGCCTATTTACAAACAGTGATAAAAACAAATGTGAATCGATGTAAACGGCAAGGATCGAATTAACCCGATAACGAGAGATAGCCGAAGCGTGAACCATGTTTTTAAATGGGTAGTTTAAATGAGATTGTCCCTGTCTGGTGAAAGGGAAGAGATAATTAGTTAGAGGGAACAGGGCGTTTGACTATTTGTCACCATCTTCTCGTGACAAATCACACTTCCCGGCAAGATATACATAGCTCAGTCTATGGTCCGTGAACTAGTCTTCCCTAGCCAACTATCCACTGAAATATATCTAACCCATTTGTCCCCCCACAACCACAAGTTACAAGTTAAGTTATTGTTGTGACAACCGGCTGTCCTGTCTTCCTAATGTAACTATCAATAGCGGCCCAAATGCGATTAAACACGTTTTATACAGCTTAAACACGAAATCGGCTAATAAATTCAACTTGTCACTTTAACACAGCTGTTATTAATTCTTCTAATTCTATGGTGATCAATGAGGCCAAAAAAGAAACAAATAACAATTTTTAAGAAGGCTTTTATAAATTTGAGAAAGGAGCAATCTATGAGTGGATAAAGTCACAATAAATTTAATTTAATTTTCATTTTAATATGTATATTTTTTTAATATGAGCTGATGTCCCTGCTGTACCGATGACAAATCAAGTACTGTGATCCAGTTCGTAACAAAATCAGACATATCGAATTCAACAATATTTCCATTCCTCAGTCGACTGAGTTCTCCGATTGAGAATCATGCGTTGCACCAAGATTGGGAACGGGAGTGAGATAAAGAGAGCGAGAGAGAAAGAGAGAGAGAGAGACATTTATAAAAAGAAGAAAAAGAGAGTGGATAGAAAAAAAGAAGTGACAGATAGAGAAAATGTGAAGGAAGAGAGAGGAGAGATATAGAGGGATAGAGAGAGAAAGTGAGAGAGAGAGAGAGAGAGACAAAGAAAGAGAGACAGAGAAGAAAGAGAGGAGAGATAAAGCGGGCCATACATAGAAATACGGAGAGAAAATAAGAGAAGAGACAGATATGAGAGAGATTGATGCGGACGAGAGAATAGAGAGTGTGTGTATATATTTGAGAGAAGGGTTGACATAGGTATAGATAGATATATTTACAGATTGTTAAATAGAGAGCGAGGGAGTAAAATGAGAGTTAGAAAGAGTTTGATAGAGGAGAGAGTGTATGTGCTTGAGAGAAAAGTGGAGAAATAGAGAGACGTGAAAGTGTGTGTGCGTGCGTGTGTGTGTGTGTGTGTGTGTGTGTGTGTGTGTGTGTGTGTGTGTGTGTGTGTGTGTGTGTGCGTGCGTGCGTGCGTGCGCGCAAGAGAGAGAAAAAGAGAGAGAGGAGGAAGATTTTGGAAGGAAAAAGAGAGTATGTTTTTGAAAGAAGGGTAAAGTGATAGAAATAGATAAATAGAGAGTGATAAGACAACACAGAAACAGGCAGTCTATGTGAGAATGAAAAGTGAGATAAAGCGAGAGAAGAATAATCAGGCATCTACTGAAGATTGTGGAATGTTGAAGCTTACATGGAGGACCTACGGATTTGGATAACCGTAGTAGATACAGCTCCTATACTTTTTTTTGTCCATTATGATGAATTAACCATGAAAAAAATGTTTTGGTACTCAAAACGATCAAGTGGCAGCGAATGTTTTTTCGATATATAAAAAGCATACGAAAAAGGGTAAAAAAGACACATGTGGATCGAGAGCAGATGTGCAAAGGGGTAGCCGGTAGGACAAAGGGTAGAAGGGGGGCCGGGGCTAGAAGAATATAAATGTTTAGAAGGAAAAGAGCCGTCAAAACAGTTTAGGAGCGAGTGGGCGAAAGCACAAAGGGAGGCAGCGGTTAGATGAAAAGAAAGCTCCTTGGGCAGCCAAAGGATTCCGGCAACACAAAGCAATTGTTGCCAGGTAATTCATATAAACAGTTTAGATAGGTCAGGTTAGGACGTGTTGAAAGGAAGACCTCCCTGCCCTCCTCCCAATTAGACAGTTAACAAGACCATTATTAGTTTATACCTGAAAAGCGATCTCTCTCGAGCCCTCTCATCCTCTATTTGTCAATGTTCCATCAGCTTATTAATTTTATGGACCGGAATAGCAGAAAGCTCTTGAGGAACTGACCTCTTGGTCGATTCCTTAAAACAGCCCTAAAACTTGGAGGATAATAGTTTCTACTGTAAACTTCAAATTACAATAGAATTTCATAAAGTTTTATTTTTTTTAAAGAATTCGAAGGTATTTAATTTTTTCCCATAAATTGGCAAGTTACATTCGCCTGTATTCACATTCAACAAGTGGCCCTCCGGCGACAATAAATTGAGCAATGCTCGGTTTGAATTATTTTTATTTAAAAATGATACAAAAGCATAGTAATGCATGTGAATCGGTGTGATTGATAAAAAGCGCACAACGGTTGAAAAATAATAGTTTGCCCGATGTAAAAGCGTAAAGAGTTAAATTGTGCACTGGGTGGGCTGGGCGGAGGATTACCCAGTCGGAAGGACCGCTTTGCTCTATTTTGCCGTCCAGGTAGACCGCCCGCTTTTTCCAGTCTCTCCTTTTCAATATCATAGCCGAAGCGGAAAGGGCCAATTTTCCCATTTAGGGTAATGCGCTCTGGAAACTTGGGCTTAATGAGCTCAAATCCGCAGCGTTTCCATCCGGGCTCTCTTTCTGAAGGCGGGTCTCGTCCAGCTTCTCGGCCGAAGCTTTTTGATCTCGATCCGAAATCCACAACACTCTGGCGGTTATGCAAAAATTATGTGTCCTATAGAACAATTTTTATTCGCGTAAAATAAGTCCCGGTTACAAAGGATCTTATTTTCAAAATGGGGCCAGGGACTTACTTATTTTAGAAAATGCCTTCAAGAATTATTTTCTTGAGTGTAGAACACCGACTTATAACTGAGGGTTGTAAAATTCTAAAACACGCTCACAAGTAAAAAAACGCAAGAATACCTGACCAAGATATTTTGATACGATTAATCTGCAGGAACTGAACAATTCAGACATGCAACCATAATTAACAATATCAGACACCCATATTTAGAAATGGGGACTGACTATATGATGCTGGAAACATTCTTTCATCATAACATCCTGTAAAGTCATAACGGACTATAAATGAGAGGAGGAGCATCAGATACAATGATATGGCATACAGATGGCTCCAAACGAAGGAACCGGATTGGGCATTTTCAGTACAAGCCCAAAACATGAGCCATCAAACTCACTAGGGAAGTACACTTCGGTCTTTCAAGCAGAAATACATGGCATCAACGCTTGTGCCTTTGAAACTCTTAAAAGAGGTTACACTGGCAAAAAAAATCCTCATACGATCGGATTGCCAAGCAGCCATTAAAACATTAGCATGTAAAACAATCACATCAAAATTAGTCAGTGATTTCATCCAAAATCTTCAAAACCTGGGGAAACACAACCTGGATGAATTTTGGTAACGATAAGGCAGACAGACTGGCCATAGAAGGATCTGCAAGACCATACATAGGCCCCGAAACTCTACCTGGGATAATAAAAACAAATATAGAATCCTCCATCGCAGAATGGATCCAAGCAAAACAAAAGGAGAAGCGGCGCTATACACAGTAAACTTATGATGAAACAACCCTCACCAGACTGGCAAAATCACTGCTGCAATTGGAAAGGGCTAAACTCAGAGGAGTAATAGTTAGTACCGGTCACTGGCATCTGAGAAAACATCCACACAACATGGGCATAAACAACGATGATCCCATCTGCAGATTATGTAAGTGGAGGAGGAAACAGCCATATCAGCGTCGAATGGGAAGCAACAGCTCAATGGAGATTTACCTAACATACGAAAAATCTAGGGAATGAAATTGTAGCAGCGACAGTCAATGACCTGATACTTCTAAGAAGAAGGATTGAGTCTATTGCACTGGCCTAAGGAACTAGGAAGGTACAATAAGCCAAAAGGTTGCAGAGCCTGGAGATCACAAACCCCGCTTCCTAGTATCCTCATTACCATACCATACCATACAGGTCCATCACCTCGTTGACCTTGCAATTACCTCTCTTTCTATGAGGACGTGTGTGTGTGTGTGTGTGTGTGTGTGTGTGTGTGTGTGTGTTGGATAGAAAATTAGGTACATAGATAGATAGTGAGAGAGAGAGAGAGAGAGAGAGTGAGAGAGAGAGAGAGAGAGAAAAGACAGTGTGAGAGCTTGGGAAAACAGGAGAAAAGAGATAGTGCTACAGGTACATCACCTCGTTGACCGCGCCACTACTTCTCGTTCCAAGAGAGGGTGTTGTGTTTCATAGACAAGTAGATAGATAGAGAGCGGTGAGTGAGAGTGTGAGACCTTGGGAAAACAGGAGAAGAGAGAGAGAGAGAGAGAGAGAGAGAGAGAGAGAAAGAGCATGGGAAAACAGGGGAAAAGAGAGAGTGGTCCATCACCTTGTTGACCTCGCCACTACCTCTCGTTCCATCAGAGCGTGTTGTGTTTGAGAGAAAGTGAGAGCGTAAGAACTTAGGAAAATATGAGGAATGGGAGAGTGCTACAGGTTCATGACTTCGTCTAACTTGCCACCACTCTCGTTCTATAAGAACTCAAAATTATAAAGAAGTTAAAATTTATAAATGCTTGGGGCACTGGCCAAACAGCTAAAGTACATCTTACTACTAAATTCCGTCAACCAGTAAATTGTTGTACTTTCTTCATTCATGATAATGATGAAGATACTACTAAGGGGGTTTGGTATTCCCAAAGCACTTTTAGATTATTGTATTTTTCCTATTTCCTTAATTCAATTTAATTGACTCCATCCTTTTTTAAGAAATAGAATGTCACTGACTATTATTTTTCTCGGGTAGTACGGTCAGCAAAAATTACCATAGTGGGAAAAGCTGGTGACAAGCCCAAAGGGATCCCTACGGTTTTATCATGTCCCAAGATAGCCTACGAAGACATTACAGCTGAGGGCAACAAGGATCCTGGATACTGCTTGGAGCGTAGCCTTGGCATAACTATGGCAATGAGAACGACCCCCCTTGCCCTGGAAGTCCTCCTGCACCTACCATCACTACAAATCTCCATCTAGAGAGAATCTACAACCACACTTCACAAGCCAGCGCAGCTTCAATAGACTACTAGCATAAAAACCAGCAATTAAACCTTCGGGAGGAACGCCAGGCAGACAAGGTTCTAGGGGTTGACTCTGTAGCTTGATTCCATGCAACCCCAGTGCTGCCAGATGTCAGATTGGATCCAAGCCTTTTTATTTCTCTGGCGCGCAGTTCAATTGCGCTAATTTCCTACTGAAAAATCCTAGCTTGCCCAGGTTTATAGTCAATTTAGCCTTTGGTATTCCTGGTACTCTTGTACTATCCACGGTTTTTGAACCAACAGAGTACCAGAAAGTATTGGCCTTTGAAAAAGTCCAGTCTTCCCCTTTTTCGTATATTTGCGGTTTGTTAAAGTTGAATTGGGAAGCTGTAGCATCAGTTGGTACACATAATATGGCACTTGTGACTCCTCCCTCATTTTTAGCTTTTAATGATCTAGCCTTGTGATGTTCTAGCAGCTCTAGCTTAGTTGTTGAAGGTTAAGTACTATTGCCAAAGTTCCTCAAAGAAGTTTGATCGCCTGGAATGTCTTGGTCCACCGGTACTAACGCCATGTAACGAAGCCATAGAGTCATTTTATGGTTTAATCCCATTTTTAAGACCGAGCTTCTTCACCAGACAATCTTGTGGATTGACCGCATTGGAAAATATAATCCCCTTTTAGTCTTAGGAGTTTTAAGAGCCCCCAGTGGTCTCTTTTTACGATCATTTATGGATAACTCCCGTTTATCTCGACTAGGCAGGCCGTCCGCAATCAATATGGGAACATTTAAGATGTCTACGGTCGGGGGAAATTGTGTTGCCACACTTTCACCACAGGAAAAAGTACTTTGGGACGTACAACGCAATAACACATAACCACTAAAATCAGACCTATTAATAAAATTGTACGGGATAATGGAATGCCCATTGTTCCACGTCTGTCTCTAAATGTCCTTGTATGTTCTTTGTATCTTTTTGTTCTTTAGTTAGTTCTTTAGTGTTAGTTTTTTTTTATTATCCTGCCTATCCAAAGCAATTTTCTAATTGTGTATGTTTGATTTTTATGTATTGGTTTCTCGTCGATGTTTTATCTCAGGTGTTTTCCTAATTGTGTTTGTTGTCTTAAGTGTAGTTTTTACGCCTAATTTGTTTGAACGTTTCTTTCCCTGAGTTTTTTGTTTACTTTCTTCATCATTTACTTTCATTGAAGAAAATCACTATGCGTGGAAGGTCGGCATCTTTTGAGTTGCTTTTTCTCGCTAAAAAGACCATCTGTTCTTTCTTAATTAGGCACTGACATGGTATCACTGCTAACGAGACTTCCTACCGCTGCGATTCCCACCTTAACACCCTTTTTTCCCACTCTCATTTCCCCCGGTCGTATATCACCTAATAAGCAAAAGGAAAATATAAATGTTATCATTGTTAAAATAAGAGTTATGCACTGGAGTACAAAACAAAAGAAAAAAGAATTCAGGGAAAAACAGGCTTAAATTTGAAGAGCAAAATTGTTCGAGTAGGGCAAATATTTGTTCGTAAAATATAACGTAACTTGATATGGAAACATTAAAAAACGGCAATCTCTCAAACGACCAGACGACGTTTTAAAAAATAGTTTAAAGGAAATTAGTCGATTTTTGACAAACTGAAACCCCCAGGGTTGTTCATATTTTCTCTAAGCTCGCTTCCAACTTCAAACGGCTTTTTATTATTTAATTTTAACATTCAACTGGTTTTATTTCGCGGAAACGATTTGAATATAAACAAGTGATAGGCTGAAGAAGAAAGGTCTGGACTATAAGGTAGGTGAGACTGGGGTGGGATCCCCTTAAAGTATTCGAGAATTGGGACGGCATTCGAAAAAATCTTGCAATGACTTGGCCAAATTAGTAAATTTCTCTAAACAAGTGATGACCTAAAGGAATAAAGTACTATAGGGACTGTAAGGCAGGTGTGGCTAGAGTTCGATCGCATGAAGATATTAAATAAGAATTGAGATGGCAGTAGAAAAACTCTTCCAAAAGTTTCAACCAAATTGATAGTTCTCCTTGGACAATAAGCCCTGGGATCGAAACAAGTACATAATAATCAGAGGGAGGAAGGTCTGGTCTGTAAGGTGTGTGTAGCCGGAATTCGATCCGATGAAGGTATTTGAGAAGAAAAAATCGTACAGATACTTCCAGTCGGAACAAGGAATAGAACTTTTTGTAATCGACCTCCGGCCACACCCACCATATAGGCCAGACCTTTCTCCAGCTGATTATCACCCGATCGAAGGACAGCCTTTTTCTCTATCAGGAAAAGTTTACTAAATTAACGAAAGCATATGCCCGCGTTTTTCACAGTAATCCCAATTCTTCTCGAATAACTTCATGGTATCGAACTGTTGCCACGTCCACCATACATCCAAGACTATTTATCCTCAGGTTATTACTCACTTTGTCCCCTAATTTTGCAAAAGCCGGAGCTAGAGTTTTTCGACGATCATCCCGATTCTTCCTGAATCTTTCATGAGGTCAAGCCACACCCAACTTATAATCCAAACTTTATTACTTAAGGAAGCTATCACTTGTTCAAAGCCAAGACTCTTTTGGTCAAGGGAATAATTTACCTACTTTGCAAAAGCCTGTGCTTGAGTTGTTCGATGGTCATCCCAATTGTTCTTGAATTTTTTCATTACCCACCATATAGTCCCGATATTATTCTTATTTCTCATATTATACTTCAAATTATTTCTTATTTCTCATTCTTGACTCTTTTCGTCCATGGGTAAAAATTCTTAATTTTGTAGAAGCTGGAGCAAGAGTTTTCGACGGTCATCCCAATTCATTTCGAATACCTTCAGGAGATCGAGCCTCCCACCTTATAATCCAAACTTTATTACTTTAGAAGATTATCACTTTTTTGAAACCAAGACCTATTTGGTCAAGGGAATAATTTACCTACTTTACAAAAGCCTCTTCTTGTGTTGTTTGATGGTCATCCCAATTATTCCCGAATCCTTTGAAGATATGGAACTCTCGCCACACCCATCATATAGTCCAGACTTTATTTCTTCAGGTTATTACTTGTTTGGATCAAAGGCTCTCTTTATCCAGCGGGAAAATTAAATAATTTTGCAGGTGCCGGAGCAAGAGTTTTCCGACGGTCGCCCGAATTCTACCCCCACCTCTGTATGGTATCGAACTCCTGCCACACCTTCCTTATATCCCAAATTTTGCTCCTTCAGATTATCACTTATTTCGATCCGAGGCCCAAGTTCTCCAGATAAAAAAAAAAAAATATTTTTGTAAAAGCTGGTGCCAGCGTATTTCGACGTTCATCCCAATTCTTCTCGAATAACTTCATCGTTAAACTCCTGCCACACCCACCTTATATACCAGGCCTTTCTCCCTCAGATTTGTACTTGTTTCGATCTAAGGTCTTTTTTGTAAAAGGGGATTAATTACTAAATTTTCAAAGCTTGTGCGTCTTTCGACTATCAACCCAATTGTTCTTTAATATCTTCCTGAGATCCGTCTCAACAGTTATGTATTGATTAGATCCTTTCCCTGTTTACGTAGTTGACTGATGAAATTTTACCATATTATAAAATGTCATCGGCCGATATGAACCCACGTTTTGTCCCAATCGCCGAAAACAGTTGGGGAAAAGGGAACCACCTTGAATAAATTCCGTTATCGCGTTTAGTAGTACCTCCTGTGGTGGTTAATCTGTACGGTGTTTGTTCCCGTTTTGGATTTAACATTCTTATCTTGTTTCTTTACGTTAGTGTCACCGTTTGTGGAGGGACGTTGCCTAGCCAGGACTAGTATTTGTTTGCTCTCTCACCTTCAACATTTGTTCACCTTCCCTCGAGACTCCTTTGTAGCCGTGTGTTGACGTTGCGAGGGACAAAACTAACAAAAGAAGGGAAAGTAGTCGAAACCCTTATTACGCTTTGTTAGAGAGGCTTTAAAGATATAAATTAATTTATTAACACAATAATTGTGCGTAAAGGAATCATGCAGCTGGATGTAGTAAGGTGACTAGTGCAAACTACATTTATAAGACCTAACATTTGTTTTGTAATTTCAAAAATTAGAATTTATTTAGTGAACATTTTGGATTTGTTTTATTGAAATCGGTCAGAAATTGCTGGAGATTCAAATTGGCATAAAAGACAAAAAAATCTGTGAATCCTGCATAATTAGAAAAAATGCATCAGAATTGTCCAAATTTTGTTCCAGTTAGTGATAATCTGAAGGAGAAAGAACTGGACAATAAGGTGGGTGTGAGTTCGAACCTCTGAAAACATCAAACAATTTAGTAATATGTCTCCTTATAAAAAAGGCACTTGAATCAAAACCAGTGCATAGAAATCTAAGAGGAAGAAATCAGGACTCTAAGGTGGGTGTGGCAGAAGTTCAATCTCATAGAGACATCCCAGAAGAATTGGGTCGAGAAACCTTGTTCTGTCTTCTGCAAGTTTTTTTAGTTTTTCCCCTTGGACAAATAAATAAGTCCTTGGAACGAAACAAGTGCATAATAATCTGAAGGAGAAAGGTCTGGCCTATAAGGTGGGTGTGGCGAGTTTGAACCCATGAAGACATTCCAGAAGAATTGGGATATTGCACAGGCTTTTGCAAATTTTGTTAATTTGTTCTCTTGGCTAAAAAGGGCCTTGGATCGAAACATGGATTAATCTGAAGTGATAATGTCTGTACTATATGGTGGACGTGGCGGTTGGTTCAAACTGATAGTGTAACTGACAATAGAAAGTAACAACTTATTGAAAATACATAATCACCACGATGTTTACAATTTTATAAATTCCAGTCACCCTCGAAAACTGACCAGATCAGATTTTAAATAACGTTTCCAAACAGGAATATTTTTCTTAATGTTTACATTGGTGGAAGCATGCCGTGAATAATCATTTGTCAGTTTGCATAAAGCTCTTGTAAACAACATGAGAGCCATGTTTTTTCTTTTATATGCGGACTGACATACCTGACGGTATTCTGTTTGAAAGTTGGCATCATCTCAGTCTAACATAAATGGCACGGTCGAGGAAAATCATCTACCTGAGGTGTAAACGATTCCGATTCGAGAGCATTGGGCCAATGTTAGATTTCTTTGAATTTTTTTCGACTTATCAATCACTGGTCTGATCATCAGGAAATTTTTTAGAAAAGAGGTTCAGATGACCAGGGTGCAGCTGATGTCATCATGATTCCTAAACCAGGCATACTAGGATAATTTAGGCCAATTCGTCTACTTCCCGAGTTTTCTGACTTGAAAAATTCCTTTTTAAAAACCTAATGCCAACTTCCTACCAACCAGGTCCACCGAATCACCAGACATTAGAACAAACTGTAATTTCACCCTTGTCGATCATCTTGGTTTTCATATCTGCGATGGTATGGCCTGTCAGATGCGACATCTCGCCATCTTCAAATCAATCAAATTATTGGTACATCACCACGCTGATCACAGGAGAGATCCTAGCATGTGGTATGTAGGTCTCATTTATGAGATAATAAATTCCATTACAGCCAAATCCAAACTATGGTATTTCTAAATTAAGCAAGAATTCAGAATTTAGTATTTCTGCTAATTTAAAGTAGAGTGTCACAAGGCTATATATTAGGTCGTGTCTTATTGCTTCCCTAGCGATCTTCCAGAAAACGAGTGATTCCTCCATAAAAAAAAAGAAATAAGGTTTAGGGTCAAAAGGAGTCTCTACGACCTTAGGCACCCTGACCAATATTGTGCAATCTCCATTATAATCTAGAGCTCACTGTTCAACATAAAGCTTGTTATCAGATCCGAAAGCTTTGCTAAGCTTATGTGTTCTTCTGGACTTTTTCTTTCCCAAGAGTAGGAATGTTTCTTCTTCTCCCAGGCAATACCCAGACAACTCTATGGAGTCTGCAGTGTCCAGTCAGCATCTTCCCATTATTCTAGCCCCAGCACGTCCGAGGGTTAATAGTTCAGCCATTAGTCTCTGTGATGGTCCTTTGTTGAATTTCGCATGCCTTTGTGCTAGAATGAAATACCATTGAGCCTAGGACTTATTCTTAACTCATTATCTGATGGTTATACATCTTTGGCAATTTGGTATGTCTCGAAAAGTTCAGGGCACTCAATCAAAGCACCGTGGTACATCAGAACTGAGGCCTTCTACCGTGATCTCAGAGTGGAAACAGAAGATGTCATCAATAACGCCGTATTAGTCAACGTCATCATACAAGCAGTCCACCTAACCAGACTTCACATGACTTATTCTAGGTACAGTGATTGCAGACAAGGTGTAAATAATGAAGAAATTAAAAAAATATTCCTTGTGACCTTATGGCATCCAACTCTGGGGCCGCAAGACCAACCGTCCAATAGCGTATTGAGATAATCAGTCAATGCACGTCAGACATGAAGACCTTCAACGTGATCACAGAATGGAAGTAGAGGTTATCTATAAATTAATTATACTTTTAGTCTAAGGTCGTGGTTCAGACGAAAATGCAAGTGACACGAGCGAGATTCGAACCCACGACCTTCGGCTGAATACGCCGCTGCTCTGTCCGCTTGAGCTATCATAACTTCGATCCACTCGGACTCCAACTCCTCATCGCAACCTACAACCATTCGAATTTTTCCTTCTTTTTGCCAAATTTTCAAATGTGGGTTCGAATCCCGCTTGTGACACTTGCTTTTTCATCTCAACCAAGACCTTAGATTTATAGTATAATTAATTAAAATAATTAATACGGTCAATTATGACTACTAAATGCATATATGGGTTATCTATAAGTTACATCGGTTCCACCATGAAAGGGTTAAAATTTACCTCAACAAAGAAGCAGTCCACCAAACCTGCTTTCGTCTCTTACTCTACGTTCAATTTGCCGCAAGAAAACGTACTCACAGCAGATATAAAAACAATCCCTCATATAAAGAAAATCATTAAATGTACACATCTGACAAGAAATAACTGCATTTTACACAAACGAATTTTTACAACGCAAACCAGAGATCGTTGAAAAATTAAACAACGGTCACCTCCAATTAGTGGAAAGGGTTCGACAAATGTTTAAAAAAAGCCCCAGCATTCCAGCATTTTCCTGTTTTAAGTGAATAAAGGAAATTAATACAGAAAATGTAGTAGATCAAAAGCGGACGGGGAAACGAGTCAAATAAAATTTGCCCGACGGGAAATCAATGGATGTCAAGTACAGCACATTTTTGTTTAGCATTTTCGTATTCATAAAATATTTTCTTTAGCCTTTAAAAAATTCAAATAATATTCAACTTATGGGAGCTCGTGAAGTTCAAGAATTTTTCAGCTGTTGAGCTTAAGTGGCCAGTTGGATTTTGATTAAGACCAACTTCAGCTCTAAGATTGGAACAGATTTGTCCTAGAGTTTGTGCTTCATTAAGTGATTGTTGTGTTGGCACGAATTTTGAACACGTATTTGCAGGTTTTTTAATTATTTAAAAAGATAAGAGGATTGTTTTACTTAGTTAAAAGTATTGCAGTTGTGGGTTAGGGTGATGAGGGAAGTCTGCCCCGTATACGCTGAAAGCTAACGGTCCTAGGATGCTCCCTTGACGAACACCAAAGATGATAGAATTGAAAAGGTTGAGGTTCGGTAGGTAACACGACTTAATTTACTTGCTGTCTCTAGGATCGAGCTCAGGTTGTCCATCGGAATACTAAGGAACTTACGAGTCGCCAGGAAACAATCGCAGGTCAGAATTGAACCCGCATATTCGCATGAGTGTGAGAGGGATGATTACATTCCCGAGGTTGGGAAAGTTAATGCGAAGTTGTGCGTAGTCGTACGATCAAAAATGCAACTTTCAAAATGAAGGATTCCAGGATGAGTCTCATCCCCCAGCCAAATGTGTTTTTATCGTACACATAATCACGTCTGGAGAGCTCGAAAATTTATCCTTATCAAATTTCCGATTTATCCGTCAAATTCCTTTCAGAATAACATTCTACATAAAGAGAAAACATTTTGGTTTGATAGCCAGGTTAAGCTGTAGAATGATTTGTTGTTTGTTTCTCGCTTGCTCAGCTGTTTTCTCATAGGGGACCCGCACCTCGGGACCTTCCCTTTCCATAATATTTACTCTGGAACAAAACGTCTCCCCGTTGAAAATCTACAAATCCCCTTTTCTTTTACAACTTTACTCTGGCGGAGCGAGGAGGAGCGATAAATAAGGAAAATAACCAAGACTTAATTACAAGAAGGCAGACTTGTCTGGAAATAAGTGAGCATTTCTTTTATTTCTTTTTAAATAATATTTCTTTAAGACTCGACAGGAACGCCATTTACAGCAAATATCAACATATGAGACCTGGATCTTTCATTCATGGTTTTCCTTGAGACCATAATGGCAGAACTCAATGAATTTCTTTATATTACAATATAAAGAACATTACATTAATTAAGTATAAAAATCATTATATAATTTAACGTCATAACCCTTCTGGTAATATAAGCTAAGAATAAACCGTGTGTCAGCAGAAGCGAAACAACAATTAAACCTCATCCCGGTTGTCTTACTCGGAATGAGAGAAACGGGTTTTAGGTTTGTTTGAAATTGCTAAAGTCTGTTTGTCGGTATGTTGACGAGTCTCAAGTCAACCAACCGTAGGTCTCAACTAGCCCGAGGGGTTTGGGCCCAGTTAGTTGGACCCCACAACTTAAAGACTTCCCCCGACCGAATCTCCCGCACACCTAAATCCACCGCTGAACCTCACTTCAACAGACAATAATAATCAATCAAACCCCTTTCTTATTATTAAAAAATAACTTTATACTTAACGAAAGATCGTAAACTAGTTTTAAGTACATTTGGTTTCTTGACTTAACTTAAGCATAAAATTAAAATATAAAAATATTTCGACAGCTGGATTTTTTTTGCATGACTGAAAATGTTGGAACATCGCGCTCTTAAATGTGACGTATGCTCTTGTTTTCATATAAAACTTCGTGTCATTTGCATTAATTTAAACGCTTTGACTTGATTAGCCAAATTCCCAATGTTTCAAAGTGATTAAATCTGATCAAAGTGATTAATTTGTGAAGTTTTTGAATTTTCAATGAAAGTACGAATATTATCAATAGATCAAGCTCGCAGAAACTTTCCTCCGCAGTTTAATATTGCTAAACTATATTTCAGCATATACGTCATACGGTCATAGACCTCAGCTAGTGGTACGTCAAAATTATTTCCAGTATTTTTTAGATTGGATAATTTTAGTACAGTCAAAACAAACAAGATACATCTCACTTATTGAGAAAGTACCTTTAATTCTCATCCATCATCATCATATGCGCCATGATGTCCTCCTCTCCTTCTCAAACCTTTCTATTGTACATCCAAAACTCCCCAAGTAAAAAAATTCTTGAACATGTCCTAATGCTCTCTACTGTACTTCGAAAACAACCTCAAAAGGCTGTCGAATTTTTAACCGCAATGTATCCAGTTGTAAAATAAGTGCGGACTTATCGTCCCTCTAGAATCTGTCAGGTTTTTTACGTTTGTTTTACGCAATCCTCGGATTTCCCATTAATGGAGGTTTTCAGAGCTTCGAATACGCAAAAATCTGAAAGAATGTCAGACAAAATAGATGGGTGGAGTAATACATCACAACCTCTGTCGTGAGTGTAATCCTAGTGGGAAAAAAATCTTTAGCCTATGACAGTCGTTTTTGGTCAATCGCTGACTTTAGACATAGACGGAAGGAGCTTTTAATAAAGCACCCCAAATTCCCACCATACACACTTTCTTGGGTTGAAATTGGGTTGACTTTTGGAGTTACAAACGGTGTGTCGCTGCGTTATTGCAGTGTCACTAACCTCACTACCCACAACCTCCTCAACAGTCCTTCTGTCGACGAACTGATCCGACACTGCTTCCAAAAGTTCCACACCCAGCTCTCAATCTATCCTTCTGTTCAAGCTTATTGAGTTGCACCATTCGCTGGTTTCTCTTTAAATGTGTCCTCCACCAGCCTCTCGAACCAACCTAACATTATTGCTTAAGCTCTATTTACACTTACCAATCTCTAGAGCCAGGCATGTCTTCTTCATTGACGTTGGCTTCGAGACGTCTTCGCTGCTTAATCTTTCATACTGAGTGCCAGTATTGGATGGTTTCTCCTGGAACAGTGGTGCAGTGTCAATGTTGTGACCTGGAGAAAAAAACATATTTAAGTATGTACATTGCAATATAAAAACTTTCCACGTTATCAATTTGGATTTATGTCCCTAATTGTTTTGCGTTTAATTGTAAATTTTTAATTATTTGTTAAGCTTCTTAAGTATAATCCGTCAAATAAGTTGTTTCTAGACGGGATCGAATCCCCATTGATGCGGCCCGTTATAACAAAAACGCCGAGATCCTTTGAGGTCGAAATCATCCTTAAAGTAAACATTTGGCTCTGAACATTTCAAAGGAAAGTCAACGGGATATTATTTATAAAGTTAGCCCATGGAACTTCAAAGAGGCTTAAAGCACACAGCCTACAGATTAAGGCCCCCAGGTTAAAAATTATATAATACTTTATTGTTTTCTTTCCTGTACAAGCACTGTTAAACACTTTGTCCTCCGTTGCGGTGTTATTAATTTTTATTTTTTTGCCTTTTCCGCGTCCTTTTTCAGACGTTTAATAAAACCTCGAGCCCTTTGTCAGGGACGACGTACATTTTTCGTCATATTCGACGTATATTAAATTATTGTATCTCCTGTGTCGCTAAATATTTTTATACGTTTATTTATTTGTTTTATTTTCCTCTTTTCTCTTAAATCGCATATGTAACGTACACTGGTTCCTCCTAATTTATTTTAAATATGAAGAAAAAATCAAGTTAAAATAAATTTTAAAAAACTGATAAACTACACCTTTATTAGTAAGTACGCGTCTTTTAAGTTTGAAATATATCTACGGTGTATGAAAATATTGTATGACCATTTTTTCCATTGAACCCTCTGATTCTAGTCAAAGTTAGTTGTCATTTGTTCATCTGACTTTATGATACAATAGTTAAGTTGATAACCAAAAGCCAGAAATCAATAAGGCTTGATAAGTAAAGAAATAAACCACAAATGGCATATTCAATTCGTTTAATTTCAAATAATAACAATTGTTAAAAGGGGTTTCACAATAAAAACATGATTCAGCTTGACCATGATCAGTTT
Source organism: Cimex lectularius (assembly GCF_000648675.2). Classification (NCBI taxonomy): domain Eukaryota; kingdom Metazoa; phylum Arthropoda; class Insecta; order Hemiptera; family Cimicidae; genus Cimex; species Cimex lectularius. The sequence goes on along the minus strand of NW_019392645.1, from coordinate 2,544,394 downwards.
TATCAATTGAAATATAAAGCAAAAGAAATAATTAGTAGGCACTTCGTTCAAAACAGTCAGTACTTACTAATTTTGACTAAGTTCAGTTCCAGTCTGAAAACGATGGTACTACAGCATCGAGAGCGCATTCTAGTATGAACTCGATGAATTGCCTCATTTTCTAAGTTTCTAATAGAAATGATAAATCGTGGAGTTAGATTAAAGTTTCTAATACTTTATTTATTTTAAAGATTCAAATAGAGCTTTAGCCGCCTTATACATATCCTAAAAATAAATCTAGTTTTATAAACATAGTAAAATAATAATACTAATAGAATAATAAAAAGTGTGCAAAACAATAATATATTATTTAAAATATTAATTATTTATAATTGAATAATGAAACTATTGGGTTGTCTGGAAAATAATGCAGTTTTATGGTTATAAGATAAAAATGAATTAAATGATTTTAAACATATTTTATTAATTAAAATACCCTCCATCACTCTCAATACACTTGTTCCACCGTGGCAACTTCTCTATACCTTCTTAATAAAATTTTGAGTCTTTATTATTAACAAATTCTGTAAACGCATTTTCTAATAACTTTAGATCAATAAATTTTTTATATTGAAAAAGTCCAGATGCCTGAAAAAATGGTAGTCGGTAAACGAGAGGTCTGGAGAATACCGAGGGTGAGGCTGAACCTCATAACCAAGATCCAACAGTTCTTGTATTGTCACATGTGGGACATGGAGGCCAAGCCTTGCCATGTAACAGAATTGGCCTTTTCCAATTGTATATTTTTATTTTGTGAGTTGGGAGCTATGAAAATGTGATGCAGCTTCTCCTTTGTCAAGCCACTCCCCAGAACTTTATCATAGTAAATCCACTTTTCATCACAAGTAACAATTCTATCCTTTATTTACAGGTAATTAAGAGCTATTGTAAACAAAATAAACAGTAAATAATGCTCTGTTTACTTCCTTTGTTTACTTTTGAACTAAGTAATCCCACTTGCACAAAAAGTAGCATTATGCCCTTCTATTCTGCTGTGCATAATATTCATCATAATATTCATCATTTCAGTTAATCTTTTTCTTTTGTTGATTTCATTTGTTACTATTCTTATTTTTAAACTTTTTCCAATGGCTCCAGTCAGGCATTTCAGTGAGTATGACAGAGTCAGTCATAACGTTATTAGACGAAGGATACAGCCAGTGTGAATAGCCAGGAGACTGAGTAAATCATTCTACAGTAGGAAGGGTTCTTCGGCGCTTCAGAGAAACAGGGCTTCACACTACAAGGGTCGACCTAGGGCTACAGAGGAGAGAAACAATAGATTCATTCATCATCAGGCTCTACGAAACGGATACAGGAAATGAGATAACAAACCTAATAAGACAAGTCCGAAATGTTTTAATTTCCTCCAGGACTGTAAGAAGAGGGCACAATGAAAATAACCTCAAGGTCAGCACCCTGCTCATGGACTTCTTTTACCACAGTTCAGGAAATGGCCAGACGCTTCAATTCGCATTGGAGCATTTGAATTTGACGAGTTCTCTTTACAGATTAGGTGAGAGTTGGCCTCAATTCTTCAGATGGGCATAATTTCATGTGGAAATGATCAGGAGATAGGTACGACCCATGCTGTATGGTTGTTCAGGTGGCATTCCACAGTAAGTCAGTAATGTTCAGGGCTGGGATTTCCTTGGACACCCGCACCGAATTGGTTGTTGTGCAAGAAAAATCTCTAACTTCACAGAGGTACTTACAAGACATAATGGAAGAACATGTAGTGCCATTTGCCCCTCCACATCGGTTAGAGATTCTTGCTAATGTGGGATAATGCCAGGCCCCCTTATTTTTTTGTGTGTTTTTGTTCTTTACTTAATAATTATGTTTTTAGATTTGGGTAACCAGTAAATAGTACATTTATTCATACTTTGAATACCAAAAATAGGTTTGGTTGTAAAAATAAGACATTTAAAAAGCAAATGCTTGTTACCTGATTCTTAAAAAAAATAAAAAATTCAGTAAAGAATGCACAAATCAAAATAAAATAAATAAAAATGTAAAAATGCTTTTTTGTTCCCTTTAATAATGAGTATATCCACCTCTGGCATGAAACTGTTAAACGCCATTGCATTCCTTGGAAGATATTTCTAATAAAATCCTGAGGAATTCTTTCCCTTTCATCAAAAACAGTTGTTTCCACTCTTCAGGGGCGTTAGGACCGGGTTTCGCTGTTGTACTCATCACTTAAGTTGGTCCCAAATGTGTCTGACTGGGTTCAAATCTGAAATTTGAGCTGGCCACACCACCAAGCACTCAATTCCAACCTCATTCAGTTAATCATCCACAATTCGTGCTCTATGGGGCCTGGTGTTAGCAATAATTAAATTAGCAATATAGCATTAAAAGTAGAGATGTATTCCAGAGCTACAATTTTAAGCCGTATTGCTCTCATCTTGTCCAGGGACTTCAGGACTCTTGATTATGACAAACATCTAACGTTCTTTGCACAAATGTCGATTTGGGAGCCTGAAGAAAACGTTCTTCCATACATCCTATGGACTGATGACTCCAAGTTCACCTCCAATGGAATACAATACCGTTGGAAATTTCGAGTGTGGGCGGAGGAAAATTTGAGAATTTCATACTCTTGTCATCATCAGGTGGTTCGCAGTATCAATAGTATCAAAGTGTAGACGTCTAGGAAATAAAACAATTTGGTTTTATTTCTACGAAAATAATTTAAATGGTGCTCAGTTCCTCAAATTTTTGAGGGAGGTTTTACCAACATTATTACATGATGTTCCTCTGCAACAATGACAAAGAATGATTCTCTAGCTTGATGGCTGCCCCCCGCACACAATTCTTTGGAGGTGAGACGTTATTTGAATCGTCACTTCCGGGATAGGTGGCATAGGACCTCATGGCCCTGTTGCCCTCCTCGGTCACCCGATTTAATTCCATTCGACTATTTTCTGTGGGGCCATTTAAAAAACAGTGTCTACACCAATCATAACCCAGCAACCTCAGTTGAAGAACTGCGACAAAGGATAGAAAATGTTTGTGAATCCATCTTCCCTGATTCTATCGCTCTGAGTACTGGTGAAGATTGGTTAAAAAGGATCAAATCTTTGCATCTTTACACAAGGCAAGCAGTTTGAACATGAAATGTGATTAATAACAAACCAAATGACATTTATGTAAACTTTTTGCTCTAACTTTGTCATTTTTTGACCAATATATAATCTGATTGCACCATTGTTTTAGCGTAAATGATCGTTTAAAATGGTGTGTCAGTAGTTATAGGGTCGTATTCGAAATTTGAAGTTGAACTCGGCCTGATGTACTCTGTATATTTTTTTTTCCAAAAAAAAGGTAAAAATTTGAAACTAGACTTTTTTTAAATAGTGTCATTGGTGCAAGAGAAATTAAGCCGGACCATCTAAAAAGGGCACCCTGTATATATTCAGTAAATTAAAGTTTTATAAATTAGCCAGTCGATTCCACATTAGGTGATGGAGAGGATGGAAAATGCTTGTGAATCCATCTTCCCTGATTGATTGACACTCTGAGCACTGGTGAAAATTGGTTAAAAATGATCAATCTTTGCAACTTTACGCAAAGGCAAGCAGTTTGAACATGAAATGTGATTAATAAACAGCAAACTAAATTACCAATTTTTTTTTAAACCTTTTGCCATAACTTTTACATTTTTTGACCAATTTAAAATCCAATTGTTTTTGCACCATTTTTTTTCAGCGTAAATGATTTAAAATGTCAGGTCGTATTTGAAATTTTGAAATTGAACTGGGCCTGAGTTATCCTGTATAATTTTAACACTTTTTTTTTTTTTTTTTTTTTTTTTGATAGCGTCATTAGTTCAAGAGAAATTCAGCCGGGACATCTAAAAAGCCCTGATAACGTTGCATATGGACTCAAAATAACTAAATAAAAAAATCTTTCATCGGACTGTGCACCATATCAAGGCCCTTTCTTAAATCTTGTAGCTACTTTTTTTTTTCCAAAGGTCACTAGTATTACCTTTATCAATGGGAAAATATGGATTAAATTAAAAATGAAAAATTACCAAAGTGGATCTTTGAAAACGGTCAAAATTGGGGTTCGTCGTTATTTCGTCGAACCAGATCTGACTAGTTTTGTCGTTGAACGGCAGTTTTTTTTTTCTAAAATCGCAAGGTTCTTTCGTTTAAAACTTTAAATTCGGCGAATCGATTTCTTTGTGAACGATTCTACTATTTAGGAGTAGCATTGGAGTTGTTTTTTGTTTTTGTTTTTATTTACGTGGAATTAAAAGAGTGTGATTTTATAAGAAAAATATTTACAATTAAATTTTACCTTATCGTTGAGAATAAAAGAAATAAAAGGTGAATCCGTCTTTAGAAATAAAAATCGATATATTTTGAGTTTGGCGTGGGACGGTTTGTCGGAGGCAGGTCGAAATCGAGTCTCAACTGTTTTTCCTCGATACTGGATCGAATCGAGCCGTGTCAAGTCGGCCGTGCTCAGTCCTGAAAGCGTTAATCCTGTCGGCCGTCTTTCCCCGTTACTCCTGACAGTTTGTGTTTCTCGCCGTTGATAACACATCTCCGGATTTTCATGAAACGGACCGGATCCTAGACATAGGTAATTGGTTTTGACTCAAGAAAACTTACAATCTAGATTAACCCGTTGAAAATTGATTTTCCTACCTACTCGGCCGTTTTGAAAACTAATTGAAATCATTATCAAGGGGGGGTTGTCTTATCTAGTTTTCCCTTTACCTTAGGAAAAAGACAAAAAAAAAAAATTAATCCACACGTCTATTTAACGCCTAGGCTTTATCCCTGGAGTCGCTTTTCCGACCCTGCACGACTGGTTCAATCCAGTCGCAACGCAGTTCGACCCGGCCCGTTGCACCTGTCTCAAAAATCCCTTTTTACCCATTAAACACAAATACACGAATGACGCACCTTCTCATTATTCATCGCCCACTCCGCAAATTAGACCTTTTTCCCATAAACACTCCAAACCCAGCTTGATCAAAATATTTAACAATTTTATGACAGTTTGCCAAACTCATTTTTATCTTGTTGCTGTTTGAAGGGAAGTATACCGAATATGTCGGCCCATTTATTCATTTCATGACATTTGCTCGTGAAAAAACTCATTACTGACATCTACCTAGGTTTTATTTGTTTCGCTGAAGAAGGTAGATTCCGAGGGTTGTCGACAGCTGATTTCTTACCATAACGCTTCATTTTATAATCTAAACCCACTATTAAATAAATCAATCCAAAATTGAAGATCCCAAACCTGCAACAAATAAGCCTGATGTCATTTACAAAATCAATTGTGTAAATTGTCCGGCAACTTACATCAGAATTACATCCGAGTATCTGGATAAAAGGGTAAAACAACATATCTACAATTGCAAAAAACCCAAACAAAATCCTACAGCACTGGCTACCTACCGTTGTGAGCACCAACACAATTTCGACTTCAACAATCCAACAATATTACACACAACAAAACAAACATAAACGTAACTTTTTAGAATTGGATTACATCAGCAGAGATAAACACAGCATCAATTATAGAATAGACACGTATAAACTCAGCCACAACTACACTAACATCATAAATCAAATTCGATATAACGTACATATGACACACAAAACATATAATACAACTTTCAATTAATTATTCTTTTTATGTAAGGTCTTGGTTGAAATAAAAAAGTTAGTGTCATGAACAGGATTCGAACCCACGACCTTCAGTTCAATACACTGCTGCACTAACCACTATCATGACTTTGAACCACTCGGACACCAACTCTCCATCTCAACCCAACCTTTCGAATTTTCCCTCTTTTTGCCATTTTTCAAATGTCATGTAATCAGGATTCGATTCTCAGCGACTTATGAAGTGGCCAGGGGGAGCCGTTATTGAAGTGATACTTCTTTACTTATTATATATCAATGTATTTATGTTTAGTGGTCTAATTGACCAAATTTCAATTAATTATTTTTATATGTAAGGCCTGGATTGATATGAAAAAGTTAGTGTCACGAGCTGTATTCGAACCCACGACCTTCGGCTCAATATGCTGCTGTTCTAACCATCTGAGTGACTTCGATCCACGCTGGTTTGAATCCCGCTGGAGGCACTAACTTTGACATTTCAACCAAAAACCTTACATAAAAAGATTAATTAATTGAATTAATTATTAAAGTTTATTATGCTATCTAAGGTCTTGTTTAAGAAGAAAAAGTTAGTGTCATGAGCGGGGTTCGAACTCATGTCCTTTGGCTTTTCCTCTCAACCAAGACCTATAATAAAGAGTATAATTAATTTAAATAATTAATACAGCCAGTTATGATACTAAACATATATGGATTAACATAATAATTAAAGAAGTAATTACTTTGCTAACAGCTCCCTGTGGCCACTTCATACATCACTGAGAATCGAATCCTGTCCTGATTACATGACATTTAAAAAATGGCAAAAAGAGGGCAAATTCGAATTAGTTGTTGGTTGAGAGGGGTGTTGGTGTCAGAGTGGATCAAAGTCACGTAGCTCATGTGGTTAGAGCAGCAGTGTATTGAGCCGAAGGGCGTGGGTTCAAATTCCACTTGTGACAAATTTTTTCATCTCAACCAAAACGTTGGATAAAAAGAATAATTAATTGAAATAAACACTTACTGTTGATTGATAATTACAGTGATTCCCGAATGTGTTGAGTTAGGCTACTTCACGAATATTTGTGCACTTTGAATTGAACAAGAAAACCGACAATTAGCCGATCACCGAATATTGAATATTGTTGCTCGAATAACCAAGCTCCAGTTCCCACTAGTCAGGATTCGGCAAACCTTTGCTCGGCCAGATAATCTAATTGAGGGTCCGCCACCACCCTCTAACACTAATTAATACATTCACTTCCACACAACAATGTCTTATCGATCTATCATTATATTCTCATACTGAGGTACCTACACACTCTATATTGAGCCGAGGAATGACACCCTTCAAACACCCTCACTTCTAAATATCAACACAACTTGTCGTTTAGTCAAACCTCAGTTTTATCCATCTCACCAATGTCAGGCTCCAGGGCCCATTCATAATCAGGTGAGGATGATCTCTCATACAATTCAGATCTAACCAATCAAATTGAGGGACTATGGGGTACTCACTATCCACCACCCTCTGACTCTAATAAATACATTCACTCTCAATATCCCAAAAGAAGAAACACAAAGCGAGATATCTATCAATTACTAAATACCATAAAACAACCCTTTTTTTTTTCTTTTTTTTTTTTTTCAAAAGATGAAACAGAGGTTGTAATATTGTTAATGTTAATCTATTTATAATCTCCATTATTATCTATAGCTTCCCATTAAGCATAATGCTAAGATCTCAAAGTTTTGTCAATGACTCCTGTGTGCGAGAACATGTTCCTCTGTTTCTTTTTCTTTCTGGCAATATCTGCGCATGCTTTTTTCGATATATACTAATATAATGATTTTATTTTATTTATTTATTTTTTATTTATTTATTTATTTGCTAACTGAATGTAATTAAACCAAAACAGATATTCGACTCTTGGAAAAACTACTTTTATTTCCACATTCCAATTTTTAAAAAATAATTATTATTGTTTTGTTTGGAATTTTTTTTTTAATGATTTAACAATACTGAGTGAATGATTTCAGAGTAAAATATTTCTGATATTGAGTTTTCAACTCTCGGTGCTTAGGTGTTTTGAAGAATTTGTTTTATGTTCAACTTCCAATCTGTTCCATCAGTTGCATATTTCTCACTTCTCGGTTCTCAGTCACCTTGGCTTGGAAAAAGGGCAGAACCACGGAAAAACAAAACAATAAAGTCTAAAGTTTCTAATACTTTAAGTTGAAAAATTAATTTGGTGGATACGGGGCTATTCCAGAACTGAAAACAGATGGCAAAAATCTTCTTTTTTGCAAAAATTTGTTCATACAATACTTACAAACAAGTATAAATCTAGAGCTGGACTATTCTGTTCTAGTTTCTTGTATAATTTTTTAGTGAGTCAAAAATGATATTGCTATTGGAAAATTGATTAATTGATTCAGATGAGTCAGAAGAGAAAGTTGAATCTATTGTGGCATTGACATAAATAAACCACCTGTTTTTTTGTCCTTTGGTAGATCATATAACATTTTTAGATAATTCAATTAATTAAGGTTTTAAGTTGAGATAAAAAAGTCAGTGTCACGAGGGGGATTCGAACCCACGACCTTCGGCTTGATACGCCACTACTCTACCGCTCGATCCACTCGGGCACTAACTTCCCATCTCAACCCCACCCTCGAATTTTCCCTCCTTTTTGCCATTTGAGATGGGAAGTTAGTTCCCAAGTGGATCGAAGTCACGATAGTTGGTAGAGTAGTAAAGTGAGTAGTATAAGTGGTAGAGTAGCGGCGTATCAAGCCGAAGGTCGTGGGTTCGAATCCCGCTCGTGGAACTGACTTTTTTATCTCAACTTAAAACCTTAATTAATTGAATTGTATTAATTGGTCAAGCAGACCACGAAAAATAGTGAATTTTTAGATAAAATGAACTGTTTTAATCTATTTAATTTTTCTGTGTATGGGTGTTTCTCTGTTAATCTTTAGTCATTTAATGTTGATTTTTCAATGGTATTCTAGTTTTTAATCTTTGATCTCTTGGAAGAAATCCTTATTGACCATTTTCTTATCCAGTAATTGACATTATAATTTCAAAAAATGGCATGGCCCTCATCGCTTAATAGACTGAGAATTGAGCATTGTAGGATCATTGAGCATTTATATTTCTCCATCAATCTTTCGAAGAATATAACATCTTAATGATTATCATCACCTACCTACATTAACAAAACTTAGTGGCTTTAAACGTAGTGGATATGTGCCAGCCCATCCATTACAAAATAATGTGAAATTCGATCATTATTTATTAAAATTCCGTGGCATTTTTAGATGATAAATTCAATGTAATTTTTTTTTTTTACTGATAGTAAGGAGTGGCAATTGATATGCCACAAATTTTAATTCTTTGAATGTTTTTTAAAGGTAAAGGAACTTTTTAAAACATTCAATATGGAGGAGGAAGATTTCTCAAAGTTGTCAATTGAGGAACGTTGCACCCATAAGGTATAAATTTATCGTTTTAAGATAGACGTGTTTTTAGCTGATTTTTGTTTTTAAATTTTAGCTTTGGAAAGCTCGTCTAAGTGGGTACGAAGCTGCTGCAAATCTATTTAGGCAGATCGACGATGAAAAGTCACCGGAATGGAACAAATATATGAGCCTTGTGAAAAAGTTCGTTGTCGACAGTAATGCACCAGCACAGGAAAAGGGTTTGGAAGCTGTTCTCGCGTTTGTTGAAAACTGTGCCTCGGCTGGAAAGTAAGTTTTACGCATGTGGATTTCCAAATGGATTTAACCATTTTTTCATTATACACTCAGAACTGCTGGAGACGTCCTAGCAGGGCTGGTACAAAAATGCATATCAGCACCTAAAGCGCGGACAAAGGAGTTGGCCTCACAAATTGCTCTCATGTACATTGAAATTGAAAAACAAGAAATTGTACTCGAAGAGTTGATGAAAGGTACAGAGTCAAAAAATCCGAAAATCGTGTCTGCTTCTATCCATATTATAAACCAGAGTCTGACGTAAGTTGCCTTATTTATGCAAAAATCTTTCAGCGCTGTTTATTACTATCTCTCCTTTTAGTGAATTTGGTGCTAAAACCGTAAGCATAGGTAAGATTTTGAAACGAGTTCCAAAACTTCTTGAGGATCGTGACAACAATGTCCGTGCAGAGGCCAAATTATTATTGCTGGAAATGTATCGATGGTTAGGACCTGCGATAAAGTCACAGCTTTCTAACTTAAAACCAGTTCAGGTAAACTAAACTGTTACTTTTCATACTTTTTTAATAAATAGTTAAATTAAAAATAAATTAAAAAAAAAACTTAAATCTTGTTTGTGCAATTTTCTCTTGATAGATAACAGAATTGGATGCTGAGTATGAAAAAATCAAAGATACTCCCGTCAAGGCTGTAAGGTTGCTTCGTTCTCAGCAGATTAAAAAAGATCAGGAAGTTAGAGACAATGGTGGCGATGAAGGTATAGATTTTCATTGTTAACAAATTTTCTGTATGTGTTTTATACATTTTGAATTTTCTAAGGTGATGGAGATGAAGTATACGAACAAGCGGAGGAGATTAATCCATACGATCTTCTCGATCCTGTTGATATTCTTGGTCAACTTCCAAAAGATTTTTATACCCAATTAGAAGCTAAAAAGTGGTCTGATAGAAAAGACGCTTTAGAAGCTTTAGAAAAATTGTTAAATTCATCCCCTAAAATTGAAAATGCCGATTATGGCGATTTAATTAGAGCGCTTAAAAAGGTAAAAACCATCATTTATAATCAGATCAAAGCAAAATCTAATTTTTTTTCCTTCTGTAGATTATTAGCAAGGATTCCAACATAGTTGTAGTAGGTCTTGCAATAAAATGCACCACAGGCTTAGCTAACGGTCTTAGAAAGAAATTCCATCAATATGCTTCTGTCATGATGGCAACATTATTCGAAAAATTCAAGGAAAAGAAACAAAATGTGGTCCTTGCTCTCAGGGAAGCAGTTGATGCCATTTTTCCCTCTGTAAGTATTTTAAACACAGGAATCCCCCATCAATTTTGTAAAATTTCAATCAGTAGCAATTTTTCTTTTGAAATATTTTAATTTTAGCAATCTTGCTGAACTTTGCTAATTGCATTAAATACTGTTTAATTTTGTATTATAGACATCCTTAGAACTCCTTCTGGAAGATGTGATAGTAAGCTTAGACAATAAAAATCCTAGTATTAAGGCTGAAATTGCTTCGTTTCTTGCGAGATGTTTCGCAAAATCCACATCTGCTGCACTGAATAAAAAATTATTGAAACCACTCACTAAATCATTGTTGAAATGTCTAGTTGACCAAGGTAAAAAAAAAAAAAAAAAAAAAAAAAAAACTTGGAATTTATATTTTACAGCCTCTTAACAAATATCGTGATTATTTCAGACCCTGCAGTCAGAGATAATGCAGCACAAGCTTTGGGCACCGCAATGAAAGCAGCTGGGGAAAAGAACATCAACCCTTTCCTAGTAGATGTCGACAACCAGAAAATGGCAAAGGTAAATATTTAAAATGAACATGTAGGTTGTATTTTCCTCCTGTAATCTCTTTGTTATTCAATAGATTAAAGAATGCTACGAGAAAGCGGAAATTTTGGTCAAACCACCTAAACCACAAAGCACAAGAGCACCCAAGGAAGAGGCCGCAAAGAAATCAACCCCTGAATCGAAACCAGTGGCTAAAGTCGTCAGACCCAAAGGTAAATGCTTGTATACTACTCATTTTCACTGCAAATCAGAGGTCATATCAACCCTCGGGGTGTTGGTGTAAAAAAAAAATTGTAAGTATGTTGGGTTCGAATGCAGGGCCGCAGTGATGTAGCCACTGACGCCCCGCCCCTTATTTATTATTAAAACACTAATTTTTTCTCGATGTGAAATAAATAAGTTAATATAATTGCAGGTGCTAGTTCAGTGCCTTCTGCTGTGAATCAAATGGCGGGTGTCTCCCTTTCGCAAGAAGAGTGTCTTCAAAAGGCTCAGTCTTTGTTAAACAGCTCTTTAATATCTGATCTTACAGATTCAGACAGCAGTACGCGATTAAATGCGTATATATCTCTTCTTAAGGTTAGAACTCATCAAATAATCATTCACTATATTTTGTGGTAATAATTGGTAATGGACCCTAACAACTAATTAATAGAATTTTTTTAAAAGTAATATACATATTTTTTATCCTTGGACACAAAATAATTATGTATTTCTCTTCAGGTTGATTATTTGCGTTAAGTAGGTAATTATATTTTTGTATTTACCAAGACACCCAGTTGATATTCGTTTTCTCCACAAAACCCCTGAATACTAATTTTTGAGAAAATTGAAAAAATAATTTTTTCCTCTAATCAACCTTGTGTTTAAGTTGCCTTCAATTGTTTAGCGATGTAGATTATCAACCAGCTAATTCAGTGCTCTCAGTTATCGGGTTTGTGGTCAAGATAAACAGCAAGGTTTTGCTTTATTGCCAAGTTTACGATTGTATATTTACTCAATCTCAAGGGGCTACAATGACACAAACTAATAACAATACAATAAGAAGATTAACAATACAAAAGGAATACACATTTTTTGTTTTGGACGTAGAAAAACAATGCTCTAAGCTTATAAAATATTTGTGAACATACAAAAAATACATTGCAAGTATCAAAATAAAGGCATGCCTTTCTTTATCCTCAATGCAATATCGCTCAAAGGCGATAACAGGCCAGGTATATTCTTACATAATATCCAATGCACTAATGCAAACTATCCCTCTGTTAGGTTCTTTTTTTTTTTTTTTTTTTTTTTTTAATAATAATAAATTTGAATAAATTGTGTACTATTATTATTATTTTTTTTTTTTAATTTTCATTTTACGAGGGTTCGCAGCAGCAGAGGTTATATCAACCCTCGGGGTGCCGGTTTTTTTGAAAAAAAGCTCATTTGTAAGTATGTCGGGTTCGAATGCAGGGCCACTGGATTCGAACCTAGGACCTTTACCTACAGTGATGAGCACTGTGTCAACGCCTAAACTGTTGCGGCCACCTACACCCCTACTAATATTATTGTAATCAGATTTCAAATTGCAAGCATAGGGATCTTTTTGTACATACATAGATTCTTTGAGTAATCTATGCCCTAGAATTTTTTCATAGTCTACAATTTTTATGTCTTTTTTTTTAACTTAGTTGTGTTTGTGTTCAATTGAATGTTTCAAAAGTCCCGTTCCTGCTCTAATATAGTATAAAACAGTTATAAAACCTTTAGAAAGCTCGAAATATGTGTTCAACCAAAGTAATGTTGTGATACCCAGTCTAGCTAATGATATTCTACTTACAACTTTCATCGTTATATAAAAGTTATACCCATAATGGATATAATTATAGATGTAGAAATGATAAGTTCTATACCTAATGAATCTAGAAAAAATAAGTTGAGAGCAGAAGTGGCTAATATAATAACTAGTGGGGTAACTAAATCAACACATAGTCAGCATTAAAAAGCAAATCGTTAAAAAAAGTAAATTTATTAAAAATAACCCCAATATTATAATTTTTAAAGCAAACAAAAGTAAATGACTGTAGTTATTTGTAAATGAAAACTTGGAAGGGAACATACTATACAAAAAAGAAAAAAGACCTAACTTTAAGGTTACAGAAAGAATGTAATAAGATAATTGACTCTGTTTGATAAAAAAATTATTTAATCAGTCACAAAAATCAAAATACAAAACTCATAATGCTTTCCCTTAGACCCATAGTGTCATGTACAGGTTTTCTAAGGTTGTAGCTGGAATATTAAGTAGTCGAGATCAAGATTGGGTCCAATTAAAATTTTGCCTTAACATAAAAGTTATTAAAAAATACGTTAACGATTTGTTCTTAATTATAAGGACAAATGAGTTAGATAAGGTTATTCAAGCTTTTAACTCGTACCACCCAAAATTCTTGTTTACCCAAGAAGTTGAAGAAAATGGTAAATTACCATACTTAGATTTATTAGTGATTAGGGTTAATAAAAATTTGGTTACAGAATGGTATCAAAATTCTACTAGTTCAGATAGATTACTTCACTACAGTTCCTCACACTCTTTACAAATGACAATCAACATAATAACGAATAGTCGGGTAATTCAAATTGGTGGTCAGGGATAATATTTAAGGGTTCAATGATGGTGTGTAAACAAAGAAGAAGATTCTTTTTATTTAATAAGATCCTGCATATTATTTTCTTATTGTAGGTTAAAAAGACAAATTGGCTGATGTATAATAACCTTGAAATATAAATGCATAACAAAGCAGAAAACTTAATTACTTTTAAAAAATTCTCAGGTTCTATGGCCTATTGTCAAGAACACTCGGACAAGAGTTCAATATTTTTTGACTTAGTATCATCAAAAGAAGTTTCTTAAGCTTTTAAAAATGCATTAAAATAATTGAACAACTCAACATCAAGATCTAGATAAATTTAATAACTTGTAAAACAAAATAATAGATAATTATATTCAAAACGTTAATGTTCATTAATTATTTGAACTTTACAGGAAATAAAAAGTTGTGATGTTAATGAAGAAACTGGTCAAATATTACTTCATGTTCTCAATTATGCTCAAATTGAGGAAACCGAACCAGAAATAATCAAATTGAAATTACAAACAATGAAATTTATTGCTGATACCATGCCTCTTTTGCCGTATGTATTGGGTTGATAGATATTTCAAAATAACAAAATATAAAAAATATTCATTTTCAGAGACATCGCATCAGTAGTACTTCCTGAAGCAGCTGCGTTAATTCTTAAACCTGAATGTGGTGAAAATGCCATACAAGTTCTCTGGTCTTTCACAAATTCTTTGTCTCTTGATAATGTCGCCAATTCTCTACTTGCAAACGAGAAGGTTGTTAATGATTCGAAACTGTGGGCGGAAATGTTAAACTGGCTGTCTTTTGCGATTATGAAAACTGGTGTTGTGTAAGTATTAAAAATAAGTAGTCCAATTTTTTAAATATAATGTTTCTATTTTTAAATCACTTCTTTTTTTATGTTCATTTAGGAATTCAGACTTTATTGTAGACTGTGGAAAGAAAGCGTTGAACCATAGTGATTCAGCAGTTCGAAACGCTGGCTTGGCATTGATTGGAACGATTCATTTACAAGGTGGTAGTAATAATACAGGTGGTGATGCCTCTCCGTTAAGATCCACTGATACTTTCACAAGGCCTGCAAAGAGTGCAAGCAGCTCAGATATTTCAAAAGTAAATTCAAATTGACATTTTTCTCAGAAATTATTGCTGAAAATGTTCATGGATATTTACTCTGTGTTTAGCGTGCCAGAGAAAAGCCACAATCAGCAGGTAAATCTGGTGAAAATGGGAAATTGAATAAAGCTGCTAGTAGTGAAATTCTTTCTCGAATTGATATTGGACCACAAATAACAGAACAAATTATAAATGAACTTAGCGATAAAAATTGGAAGGTATTTATTAAGAAATATTTTGATGTTCTTTTCTATTTGTTCATTTATTTTTTTCCACTCTTCTATTTGTTCATTTATTTTTTTCCTCTCTTCTATTTGTTCATTTTATTTTTTCCTCTCTTCTATTTGTTCATTTATTTTTTCCTCTCTTCTATTTGTTCATTTATTTTTTTCCTCTCTTCTATTTGTTCATTTATTTTTTTTCCTCATTTCTATTTGTTCATTTATTTTTTCCCCTAGGTAAGAGCTGAGGCAGTATCAAAGATTCAAACGATTGTCAGTTCAGCCCAGAGCATTACGCCAAACCTTGGTGAATCACCCATCCCTATTGCTGCTCGAATCAACGATAGCAATTCAAAAATAGCTGCAAGTGCGATCGCACTTGTAGAATCGTTAGCACACGCCATCGGGCCTTCTTGTAAACAACATGTACGAGTATTTTTACCAGCATTAATCAAAGTTATGGGAGATACAAAGGTTTTTATTTTATTTAATAAATAATTTTAAAATTAATTAATTATAGATTAAAAATACATATTTTTTCATAAGCCATGGATCAAAAATGCCGTCATTCCATGTCTTAACACTTGGGGTGAAACAGGAGGTTACAAAGAATTTTTTGAAGGTGAAATAATTGCAGATGCTTTAAAATCTGGTTCGCCATCACTACGTTCAGAATTATGGGCTTGGCTCAGTGAAAAATTGCCAAATAGTGAGTATTCTTTTCTAAAACATATTTTCATTGATTTACCGTTTTATTTACTCCATAGTCCCTCTGAGAACCATCCCCAAGGATGAGTTAACAGCCTGTCTACCGACATTATATGCTAATTTGGAAGACAGAAATGCCGAAGTGAGAAAAAATGCTTGTGAAGCCGTTCTAGGATTTATGATGCACTTAGGTTTTAACAATATGTCCTCTGCATGTGATAATATGAAGGTTAGTCATAAAACCCCGAGGGGAAAATTGTTGCACGACTTTAACATTTATTCAACAGGGTGCTAGTGGGGTCCAAGTGAAACAGATACTGGAGAAAACACGAGGTAGTGTACCTGAAAGGGCAGTACCGAAATCAAAAAGTTCTCCTGAAAAAAGCAGCGCCAAACCGTCAATCGGAAAGTTAGCACCAGGATCGTCAGCAACTATTACTAAATCGACGAAATCAAAGGTAGTCATCGAATCAAAATGACATTTTATAAATTTAAATGAATATCAACTTAAGCCACCAATGACTTGCTTCTTTAGGGAAATGCTGTCGTAAAGTCTGCAGGCAGTAGGAAGAAAGACGAAGACGTTGATAACAGTCCTTTACTACAAGTCAATAACTTAAAACATCAGAGAGTTATCGATGAACAAAAGTTAAAGGTAATTTTATGACCCTGAATATACTCTTACCTTGTGACATCAGTTTTTATAACAATCATCAGTTATATCAATGATATTTTTTTTTTCAGACTCTAAAGTGGAATTTCGTTTCACCACGTTCTGAATTCATTGAATTACTTAAAGAACAAATGCTATCTGCTAATGTGAATAAAACATTGATTGCAAACATGTTCCACACAGATTTTAAATACCATTTACGAGCTATAGATGCACTAACAGAGGTAAAATATAATTAATTATTTTATTAATCTAAAATCTTACCTGTTTTATTTCTCCCAGGATCTACCAACCAATCGAGCAGCTTTAATAAGTAATCTAGACTTGATTTTACGCTGGATGACGATACGATTTTTCGATACAAATCCTTCAGTGCTGTTGAAAGGACTTGAATATTTAAATACAGTATTTAATGTCCTCATCGAGGAAGAGTACAATATGCTGGATAGTGAAGCTTCAGCATTTTTCCCATATTTGATTTTAAAGGTATGTGTGTTTAATTTTTGATCAATCACCGTTTTAATTTCTAAATGAAGAATTTTTTAATGAAGACTGGAGTAGGAATTTTAAACTCATAAATGAATCTATTAAAGAAATCGTTTATAATATCAAGCAGATGCTTTTTCACTGTTTCAATCCTTAATGAAGTACTTAGTAGTATTTTTAAATAGGCCCTTTCTCATCATAATCCTACCTAACCTAACCCAACTCTAATCATATTCCTACCTAATCTAATCTAGCCCAATGGTTAAACAAAAATTATTTATCCAGACCAAAACCATATCCATGGTAAAAATTTCAATTTGGCCACCATTGTTCTTAGTCTTTATGAAATACTTTGTAATAGTTTTCAAGATGTTGGATTTATTTCTTTGCCTTTTTGATGTATTTGTGGTTTTAAATTTTAAAATAAACTACTTTTTAATTTGCATCCTCTTATATTATGTGTATATTAGAACAATTTAAACATTTATGGTAATCAAATTATAGGTTGGAGATCCAAAGGATACTGTTAGAATCAGCGTGCGTGCTTTGTTCAAACAGATCGGGGCAGTGTATCCGTTGACCAAGCAATTTGTTTATATAATGGAAGGTGTTAAATCGAAGAATGCACGTCAAAGAGCTGGTTAGTAATTTTCCTACTGAAGCGTTTATTTCAAATGTTTTGTTTTCAAACTTTTGTTTTAAACTTTTTACAGAATGCTTGGAACAATTGTGTTGGCTCATTGATAATTATGGGCTCAATGTGTGTCATCCTTCACCTCAAGTGTCTTTGAAAGAAATAGCCAAACATATTTCGGACAGAGACACTTCAGTCCGTAATGCTGCATTGAATCTTGTTGTTACGGCGCATTTTCTCGAAGGAGACAAAGTGTTAAAAATGGTTTCTCACGTCAGTATTACAATCGTGTTTATTACGATGATCCATTCTTTTTTTTTCTTTTTTTTTCACATGAATTTGTTCATAACGCTTTAGATATCTGAGAAAGACTTCAGTCTTTTAGAAGAAAGGATTAAAAGGGCAAACAAGAACCGACCCATTGCCAGTGTTAAACCATTGTTTCAGCCCGTAACCACTCGGGATCAACAACAGGAACATTTAGAGTCAGAAATGCAAGAAGAAATGTATGAAGATGAAGAACAACCTCAATCACCACGCCAATATCAGCAGATTCAAACAAACATAAACGCCTCAAGAGTATCAGAAGTTTCAAGGTATCATTTTCAACTTACCAAATATTCGATTCATAATGGTTTCAATTCGTTACATTTCACATGTTAAAAAGCAACTTTTTCATTTATTCATTTTTTTTTTTTTTTTCTTGGTTCAGTAATTTAAGTTGAAAAGCATTTATTATATTTTGTGCACAACTTCAGCGAGCCTGGAAATATGACCTTTACCTTGGAGATGATTAAAGGATTTGATTTAAACACCGTCCCTTGTAATCAAACATTGACATTGGAACCTGAAGTGGCGCCCAAAGTTCCGTCTAATTGCACTGTAACAATTGAATCGGAAATGGCACAAACACTCGATATGAGTGTTGATGAAATTATGGAAGTGGCCGAATTAAAAACAAGCCCGTTAGTATGAGGACAAAAGGCATTTCGGTGGATAATTGTGTTCATTTGTGTTTCATAATTGTTCGTCTATTCTTTAATTATTTGTTGATTTTCCATTGTTTTACATTTATGGTTAAATCATTTTCTGTTAGGATTTGATGATATATGTTGGTGTTGGCTCTGTGGTATTTCGAGAGATAAGCAATATTATTTTGTTTTTAATCTTTATCGACAAGAAATTTTATTTCGTAAAGTGTATTTTCCTCATAATTTAACATTATTATTAACATAATTAACATTATATCTGTGATTGATATTTTATAAAATTTCTGTTCGTCAAAAGATTACTAGTTTGTTTACCTACAAGAAGGTATATTTAAAGTACAATAAACTGGTAATATTTTCTCATGTTACGTTAATCCATTTAAGGATATAATTGAAATTTAATTATAAGCGGAGGCTTGAGGTATCACAGATTTCAATTGAACTTTTTCTGCTATTCACAAAATAATTTACCACTGTTCATGCGTTCTTGACAATGGGTTCTAGGAGCCAAGAAGAAAAAAATTAAGTTTTTTTTTTTGTTAAAATTGTTTCTTAATAAAAAAATATTTTAACCTACTTTGGTACGTCACTTGATCACAAACTCTGTATTTCAATTTTTCCATTGTTGGGCAAAAAAGTGGCCACCCTTAATATTTTTAATTATCTCTTACATAATCCTCCATTGATTGTTTTAGAACAATATTTGGTCCATTATAGGCAAAAAAAGTGGCCACCCTTAATATTTTTAATTATCTCTTAGATAATCCTCCATTGATTGTTTTAGAACAATATTTGGTCCATTATAGGCAAAAAAAGTGGCCACCCTTAATATTTTTAATTATCTCTTAAATAATCCTCCATTGATTGTTTTAGAACAATATTTGGTCCATTTTAAAGTATGAAAGGTAAATTAAGACACAGATAGAATCTCCCCCTTGTGATTACAATGGATCTTGTAAATATACCTTTGAATAGTCAATCAGTTTCTTTGATTGGATTTCATAAATCTTGTTTTCGGATGAGTCGAGGTTTTGCTTGAGGTCTTCTGACAGCCAAAAGAGAGAGAGAGAGAGAGTTTGGAGAAGAACAGGAGAGTGATATATCTCTGCAACATTTTCACCCTGGAGAAGCTATGGAGGTGATGGTGTTACAGTTTGGGCACGCATTCCTATGGAAGCTTGCACAACTTGATCTTCTCTCGAGGGTTCCCTAACAGCTGTGTGATACATTGAACATTGAAGATGTATTATCAGAAGAAATTGTAGGTTATATGCCACTAATTGGCGATGGTTTTATTTCTATGCATAACAGTGCAAGGCCCCACACAGCTAGGATCATTGGTGACCACTTGGAATGGTCTTCAATTCAATGCTTGGAATGACCAGCAAGTAGTCCCGACTTAAACCCTATCGAACACCTTTGGACAAGTAGTCAAACAGGGTGAAAAGTCATCCAGTGATGCCAGAGAATTTGCAGGAATTAAGAATGAGTATGAACGAGAGTATGAAAATATTCCACCGGCACTACATTCAAAACCTCATAAAATTGATGCCATGTCAAATGCAAATGGGGATTAATGCAAAAAGAGGAAATATTTCACTCTGAATTGAATATTTTCTTCATTGTTTCCATAATATTTTTGATCAAATTGTTTTATTTAGATAATTTTTTATTTCCCTATACCTTATATTTTCTGTAAAAATATTCAGTAAACAAAACAAAAAAATTTTGACGATTGCAAGTATTTACTAAAGAAAAAGGAGGATGGCCACTTTTTTGCCTCTTAATTTACAATGTCCATACTATGGTACCCTAACCACCCCAAAACTGAAACTATGCTTTCGGTAAAATAGGCATGAAAAAATTTAGGGATTAGTTTTTTAATTTGGATTAGTTTTTTGGCACTATGTAATGCTTTTAAATATGAATTTTTATAAAAACCAAAAATGAGATTTAAAGTCTTTAAATGGTGCTTAGAATGAATCTGAATGGTTTTCTTTCAAAAACAACCTTTTGGCCTACTTTATTTGTAGAATCTTTTCAGTTTTGGAATTTTTTTTTTAATATCTAATGTCATTTAAAAAGATCTTTCATAATATTTTCTTATCCTAAGTACCTTGCCATACACATACAACAAAGATAGAAATCCATATTTAGAAAATTACTTTTTTAAATTAGGTTTTAATAATTTTTTAAAATAAATTTTGTAATTAACTTAATAATTAATTAATTATTGATTTTTTAATTTTTTTCTTCATCTCCCATTGGCAAAACTTCCGGACACGAAATTTTTTCAACTTATTATAACAAAAAAAGTTAAATAGTGTTTTACTGAGCCGTTTTGTTAATGTAGTTGTCAAATCATAACTATTATATGTTTTCTATTTGTGAATAACAACAATAACATGTTTAGTTCACTGAATAATTGAAATTTTCCTTTTAGGGCTAACTTATCACCAGCACCAGGGCCGTACGATTTGGACCAGCATGTTATTGAGGAAATCGAGTGTGCTCCTGAAACACTTCAAGTGCCAAAACTAGCAGATATTGATTTGCAATTTCTCAAAGGTCCAAGTACACAGTAAGTCTTAAAAAAAAACTTTTTAAATTTAAGGAAATTAAAAAAATGAATTATATAGAGCGACCATAATAAAACCCATACAAATGCCAAAAATGACGCCAACTCTGCTGAATTTTACAAAGCCGACAGCTATTAAATGGGAGCTCGCACAGATTGCAAGCAGCGATATCGAAAAAGCCATGGCTTCAATTATGCAAATTGATACAGTTTTGAATTCAGAGAAGGTAATTGACAAATAAAAAGTAAACCCAATAGCTTAAGGACTACCAACTTTTTTTTCCAGAGAAATCATTTGTCTGGATTTGTTGATTACATGGTCCAACAGTTAGTGCACCAGCTCATAATATTGAACCAAAGCGCTCATCCTGAGGTTGTCAACGGCTACAGAGCCAACTTTTCATTACTCCTCAAGGTTAGTAATTTATTTAAGATAAACAGTAAACACGTATACATTTTTTATGACTTTATTTTTAGCTCTGCAATTATTCCTCCTTGTGCGGTGAAATACAAGAAGAGACATTGTATAAAATCATTGAACAGCTGTTGTTACTCTTGGCAGAAAAGAAGACAGTTACATTAGAGAAACATGAACTATTTACAAGAGTGGTCAATGCTCTTGTTCTTAAGTTGTTGGATCATGCAAATAAAACAAACATCATGTGGTACAGTTTATGTTGCATTCAATATATCACAATAATTATTAACAAAAAATTGTTTATATTAGTACAAAGCACTCCATATTCTTTCTAGGTATGAGGCCAGTTAGATAATAGATTTCATTCATCTTAAATATTTGGGCCTCATATTGTTAAAATATATAAGCAATAATACTAACAGGGTTGTAATTTGTTTCAGTGCGCTCATAAAATTGCTTTATGATGCTATAAACAATCCAGAAGCGAGCAGCCATTTCCAGGAACTTACCATTAAATCACTTTGGAAGTTGAATAGAACTCAACCAGATTGGGATCATGAGTTGGATTACGCTAGAGTATTGATACAGTTTAACAATTTTCTCAGGGTAATTTTTATTTTGTATTCTGTTAACATCCTCTGTAGATTATGTTTTGACTCTGGGTCTTGTTCCTTCAAAGTTTTTCTACCATAACTATTTAGAGGGTGTACTCTTCAGTGCTTAATTTCCCATAAGCTGTTCTTGGTTATTGTATTCCATTCACTCACCTAAGAAAAGTACGTCTAAATAAACAAACAGTTACTAAGTTTATAGATTTTCTTAAAATGAAAAAGTCTCTTGTAAGTGGACAGCAGGAAGAAAAACGATTCAGGATTCTACGATTGACAGACGACTTACATGCTGAGTGAAAAAAAAAAAAATTGTCAGAGAAAAGGGTCGAAGTCATACAAGTAAATGAGTTTACCTAATAATTTTTCTATATGTGGAATGGAAAAAATCCCTTCCTGTAGTGGTGTCCACTTATCGGAAACCTTATTACCCTATTTCATGTTTGCAAGTTGCCTTTAATATTATTAAATTAATTTAAATAATTTTTCATTTTTAAGTCTTTCCATTCCTCTACCATGTCCCTCAATTTTTGGGGTTTTCCTTAGTTGAAATTCTACTCAAATTCCTTATCGTTTAAACTAGTTTCCTCATTGCTCTATGATTAATCTCTGTCCAGTTAGTATTGCTGGAAGGTTGTGGGTCTTTCTTTTCCATGAGAATTTCTTTGGTTTTCATGTTCTGCGCAGGTGTGAAATAGCACCCTAGATTGAGGTTATTGTGAGTTACCTATAACATATTTGAGATTAGTTAAGTATAGTGTTCATATGAATATGTTTCCATTAATTAAGGTTTTTAGTTGAGATAAAAAAGTCAGTTTCACGAGTGGGATTCAAACCCACGACCTTCGGCTTGATACGTTGCTCATATGAAAATGAGCAGATCATATGTTGGGATAGGTTTGGTGTGCAAAATGTGCATACGTTTTAATGTAGCAAATTTATTGTTTTGAGTAGAGGTTTTCCACTCCTTTATCATTTACCATAATTTTAAGGAGTTTAATCATCTGAAATTCTACTCAAATACCTCATCATCTAAATTATAATATCCCCATTGCTCTATTTGACTATTTTTCATTTGATGGGCTCCTCTGGAAGGTTGTTTGTCTTCCTTCTTCTGTCATTGATTTTCATTCTCATGTTATATTACTGTTTTGTCTACAACATAAACACCCAAGGTAATATTGAATTTTTCTAAAATGGTACTGTGGTGCTAAAGTTATATTTACCATAAAACTAAGTCATGTGGAATATAGGTAGGTTTAGGTTAAGATTTAAATTACATATAAATTGGAGGAAAATAAGAAAATATGAAGTAGAAATGAGATGGTGAAACTACAGTTCAGATTAAAAGATATTAGGTTAAATATCAACTGAAAGCCTTGAAAAGCTTGGTGTGTAGCAGTAAAATAACAGACTGAGTGTACTGTGGGTTTCCCAAGTATGATTGAAGTAAAATATAAAGTATCATGAGCACTTACGGGAGCATTGAATATTTTCAAAATTTATTTTAATATTTAATAACACTAATTCAGAATAGTAGGTAACTTTTTAAAGATTTTTTTTTTTCATATATACGCTATAAATATGTGTTGTAGGATTTTCCAACAGCATGGTGGAAAACTCAAGATGCTGATGTTCCTTTACGCACAGTGAAAACGTTGTTGCACTCAATGGTTCGAATTCGAGGGCTGGAAGTCAAAGAAACGTTGAAGAATATCCCATCAATATCATCTGAATCTGAACTCGTGTGTTATGTCAAAAAGTTGATCAGGGTAAAATAATAGTTACCTCGCTGTTCATACTCAATAGTGAATTTTATTATGGGTATTTTTTCATTTATACAATTTCAGCGTCTTAAGATTGATGAAAGTGTTGAAGGAACGGCATCTCCACAACGAAGTTATTCTATCACTTCATCGAAAGAGAATGATTCAAATACCCAGAACACACATACTACCAATGTCTCGACTCCTCACAGGATACCGAAAGAAATCCAGGAGGAGCTTTCGGAAATATTCAAAATGCTTGGAGACACAGAATTGACACAGGAGGGTATAAAACGTCTCTTTATTGTCCAGAAAACACATCCGGAATCAGTGCAACAGTGTATAGCTAAAACTACTCCAGTATTTCAACAGTACATTATGAGGGGCCTGGCATCACTCGAACAACAACAGTACGATCAAGCTAACAGTAACCGTGTTTACAACAGGAAATCATTTGGTAAATAATGTTTTTTAAATTATTATGTTACAATAGTGCTAGAGCACTACAAACTCACTAAGGGGGAAATAATAAGGCAATTAGTGCTTTAGGTGTTATGAATGGTTTGGTATGGAAGGTGTTGGACTAGGAGGTTAGGATGAGGGTCTAGGATTTTTAGAATAAATAGGATTTGAATTCCGTAAGGTTAGATATGAATTAGAAAGTTTAGGGATTGGTTCAAAGGATTTTGGACTGGAAATTCTTTGGTGGTTAGAAGACTTGGTTGAACCTCATAGTTCAATTTCGCCAAGATCAGTTGTAGTAGTAATGTCTTCAGCTGTTTATTTCATAGTGAAAGTTTCTGATTTTAAGTAGTCTGATTAGTGTATATTGTTTTTTCAGATCTACTATTTTGTGTGAGTCTGGGATTTCCAAGTAAGTTTTTTGTCAATGTAATGTCTGAAATAGCAAACAACATTGGGAATAGATGAGGAGAGGTGAAATCGTGAAAGTTATTTGCTAGGATTTGGCGAGCTTAGTAATAGTGAGAGGAGAGGTGAAGAGTGAAGGTTAATGGCTGGGATTTGGCTTCATTGAGCCTGATAATCGATGGGAGGGGAGGGGAGGTACGGTGAAGGTTATTTGTTGGGATCCATATTCTTGAACCATTATAAACAATAATCCTGGAAGTTTCTGAAAAACTGCTGGATCTTGGTTTGCTGAAAGGTTTATTCTGTGTATGTGATGGTATGTATCAGGATTGTTTGGAATGTCTGCAATGTATACTGAATAAAGAATGGGACCAAGGATGTTGCCTTGTGGAACGCCTGTTTTAACATAATGAAGGATGTTCAGATTATTAAAAGTGCCTAATGGACAGACAGTTTAGGATGAGGTAATAAGTGAAAGGAAGGATTGAGTTTCCAGAGCAAGCCTAAGTGTACCTACGAAGGCCACCTCTTCTCTAGGTATGCACCCGAGCAACATTGGTAAAATGATGTATGTTGCACGGCCTCGATTTGATGGAATAAAACTGGAGCGTTCTAGGATGGGAAGATGCTTCAGGAGGCTTTCCAGGAATTTGACAAGTAATGGCATCTGATTGAGTGATATGACACAGGAAGATGGTTTTTAAGATTTAGGATAGGGTTTTATGATGAATAATTTCCATTGTGGTTCTGAGATTTGAGTTGTAAATTGAAAGGATTGGAAAGAAAATTGTGGCTGGTAAGGTACTAGATTATTGGAAGGTGATTGATGAATTTGACTTCTCACAAAGTGGAATTAAAACTTAAAATTTTTCTATTTAAATTAGTAATACACTTTAAATACCCATTTAAATATTTTAGCCGACCCTATGGATCATAATAAGCAAGAAAACGCTCACACATTGAATAAGAAACAATTCAGCAAAGAAGCTGAGAGATTGTGGAACAGACTCCATCATTTACAAGAGAAAGCTGGTTGTCATGTGGAAAAACAAAATGAAGAAACAAAAGAAAGCACTAAAGAAAAGACTGTGTCCCATGTATGTACATTTTCTAATGAACAAAATAATTGTAATGTTGTAATAGAAAACTACATTTTCTGATGTGTCATGATTGCTATGCATTGTGTAATTTTTTTTTCCCCCAGGAGGCTTGTGAAACCAGCGATGTTGAACTTCAATCTCTTAGAGATAGACTGGAAATGATAAAAACCAACATGGGTTAAAGGGCAATTGTTTTAAGTTATTGTGTTCTCTCCATCGTTATGTTTAAAAAAAAGTTAGTCCTACATTAACGATATTATAATTTTTTGTAATGGTTTATTTTTTAAAAGTAATTATTATTAACAGACTTTTTTTTACAATTACATTTTTGATAAGAACATTAAACTTTTAGATGTAAATAATTGTATTTTCTGTTGTATAAAAAGTATTTGTGTAAAATATTGCAGCCCACGATGACCTTAAATAATTAATGTTAAGTAGAATAACTGAGAAATTATTTATTTATTGGCATTGTAGTTTAGCAATTGTGCTGTGGTACAAGAATACTCATTAATTCCATCCTTCATTTGTAACAGGCCCTTTTGTTGTCAAAAATTGTCATTATGTTAATAGGCAATTTGTTATAATTAATATGTAAAAATTTAGACTGATTCATAAATTATATTGCCAGTTTAATTGTAAATTTTCACAGTGTTAATGTTTTATTTTAAAAACTATTTTTACCCAAAAAATAAATTATATTAATTGACCTCTCTTTACTTGTATTCCTCTGTTTTTATTTATAAAGCTGTGTTTATTAGGTGAAGACTGTTTTATAAAGATTAGAGATTATACATAAAATGATCATCTCGTCATCTGGTAGAAGTTAAATATAATTTTAAAAAAAGAGAAGTGAACTTGGAAGAACGTAGCCCAAGCAGAGAGACCATTCTGATTAAAAAGTTAGATTAAGTTACAGAACATTTTGACTAAGAAATTAGGTCAGGTTAACTTAAGGACCATTCTCACTAAAAAGTTAGGATAGGCTAATCTAGGGACCATTCTGATTAACAATTTAGGTTAACCTAGTGATTATTCTCACTAAGAAATTAGGTTAGGTTAACTTAGAAATCATTCACAGTAAGATATTTAACCTAGGTTAATTATAGGGACCATTATGATTAAGAAGTTATTAAGTTACAGGACAGTCTGACTAAGAAGTTAGGTAATGTTAGCTTATATACTATTCTCACTAAAAAGTTAAGATAGGCTAACCTAGGACCATTTTGATTAACAAGTTAGGTTAACTTAGGGATCATTTTCACTAAGAAGTTAGGTTAGGTTAATATAGAGACCATTCTGATTAGTAAGTTAGATTAAGTTACAGATCATAATGCCTAAGAAGTTATGATAAACAAATCTAGGGAACAATCTGATTAAGGAAACTAAGTTCAGTTTGAAGAAGTTCTGACTTATACAAGACTACTGAGACCACTTAGGACATACGGAGTGGAATTGTGGGGTTCTGCCAAGACATCCAACATCCAGCGCATCCATTCCTTTCATTCCTCAAGTCCTCAGACAAATCGTCAATGCTCTTTAGAACATTACTAACCTTTTGGTCTACTGCTCAAGCCCTCTCCCTCTCTAAACATTCCCATCCTAAGAACCCGTCACATGATCTTAATTAACGATGTCCTTGAGACCTTGCCCCTTAATCCCTCACTACCAGTACTGGAGTATGAGCATTTGTTAGTTTCTCATGGCAAGTGTCCTCCAGGTCCAAGGCTGGCATTAGTGTTAGTGCTGTGAATTCATCAAGTACGGTCATACGTTTTCCATTATGAATACCTCAATTGGCCTTATCTCTCTTTTACTACAAATGTGTAAGATTTAAGATTTTTCTGTAATGAATTCTAAGACGATTCTCAACCGACCATTTTTCGATTAAATACATGCGTTGATATGCTTTAAAGTTAAGTTTGTGCTCTGTACCAGAATAACGGGAAGTAGATTGTCCATAAAAGCAGTTGAACTCATTCCAGAAACGCAATGTCCCAAAGTTAATTGCACTTAATCTTCCAGTATAGCCTGGTCCACTGTATGAGCCCTGGGGAACCTTTTTTACCAGCCTTTTTACCATCGTGCTTAGAAGCAATGAATCTATCTGTTCACTACAGTCTTATTACAGTTTAAATACATTATGGGTAGTATTTCACTAATTGGGAGGGGATGGACATCTGACTTCATCCTCTGAAATTATTTGTATTTGATTATTCATGGCGGTTTTCGTAGCTATACCTTGTTTGCCATTAGTCCATGAACTGTTCCTGCGGTGTGTATCCATACTGGGCATTATACATTATTTTTGGTTTGTTAAGCCAAACTGGAAAACTATTTATGAGCAGTTATTCTAAATTTTCTCCAGCGATAGTGAGGAGGCCGATAGGCCTATATTTGGATGCTTCTTGTTTTTTTTACTCGTTTTATCTATCATATATGATTTCTTCCAGGCCTTTGGAAAGCATCTCTTCTCTAAGGAAGCGTGAAAAATCTCTAGTATATCCTTATCCCATCCGGTCCTGGAGACAAAATGGACAAAATATTGAAATTATATTTTCATAAGCTATAAATTTCTCAATATACTGGAATGAAGATTTTTCAGAGAAAAAGCGAGAATATACGTTAAAACTTGATATTTGAAGAAAAGATCTGAAAATAAGTATATAATAAAATTAAAAGTGATTTTTTCCCAATGGCTTTGAACGTAGCGCCGTTCCCCCCCCCACAACCACCACCTCGAAAATTTCCCCTTATCCTCAGCAATGGAGCCTTTCTGACCTCGGACGATGAAACGTCGGAAGAGTTTCGGCCAGATTCGGCGGAAATCCCGCGTCGCTCCTTCCACCAGGTGATTAAACTTCCAGGCCGCCAGTGGAAGGCAGTTGTTTCCCGTGGCGGCAACCCAGGACATCGCGTCTCAAGGTGCGTTACTACTATTTTATTTTTATCTTTTTTAGTTATCACGTACTTCGTACATGTCGCACACCCGTGCTGACTCATCCGCGTGCTGACTCCTTTGGTCCGGGACGACAAATACAAACGTTCAACCAAAAACTCGTTTCCCAAATCAATATTTTTTATAAGTTTTTATAACGATAAAAAGCCTAAATTTACGTGAAAAAAGAGGAAATATTGCAATAGATCAACTTTCAGTTTGGGTTGGATAAATCCATTGTAGCCACAACACGCTAAAATCGTTTTTTGTACATCTTTTCGTCCATATAAATAGAAATTACCAACTAATTCCTAGATATATAATAATCGACCTAGGAAATTTAAATTCGAGCTGTTTAAAAAATGACAAAAAATACTTAGGAAAAATTCTTAAACTTTTAAATTCATAACGTATATAACGACTATCACCCCAGCTGATCGATACCTGTTATCAGAACACCAGCTGGAATTTTTTTGGGGGGGTTCCAATTTTTACTGTAGTAACAAGTTTACCAAATTTAAGGACAGGTGCAAAAAATTTAATAAGATTAAATATAAATAATTTCCATTATTTTCATCGTTTCTCAATCGGGACAGTAGAGAAGGATCGTACCAAATACTGGTAGGGGAGGGGGTCCAGGAATACAGATGGCCCGGGGGTGATGTATAGAATCCCATGCATAAAAATTAAGCCGAGATTTTTATTTATTTAAGTCTAAAAACTGTTTACACAGCGAAATAAACAGTTCAGCTTCTGTGGGATATGAATCCATCAATGAGCATCTTAGGATAAAAAGAAAATGAAGGAAGAATGGAATTCATTCATCGGGCATAAACAATCCAAGCAAACAAACTTTATTAGGAAAGAGGTACCAGAATATTAAAGGTAGTAGTAAAAAAAGCAGATGCTACAAAGAAGCAGAACAGACACCATCACAACTCGTAACAAACTTTGTAAGGAAAGAGGTAATAGAATGAATTAAAGGAAGCAGGACAAACTGAGAATCTTAACAGGATGCAGCAAACAAAATGCACATCTGAAGAAGATTGGCATAACCGAACACGGCACATGCAGTTTCTGCAAAGAAGCAGAGTAGACACCATCACACCAACTAACAAACTTAGTAAGGAAAGAGGTAGCAGATTGTATTAAAGGAAGCAGGAAAAAACTGCAAATCCTAGGAGGATTCTCTTAGCAGGACGCTGCGAACTAGATGAGGAAGATTAGCATAACCCAACACGGCGCGTGCAGATTCTGCAAAGAAGCAGAAGATACACCAACACGCCTACTAACAGACTGTAGTGCTACTGTTGCCCGCAGGAGGCGTACAACATAACCGTATAAGAGATCAACCATTGAAACCGGGCCTACTGGGGGTAGGTCTGTGATGAATTAGGATTTCCTCGATTTGCTTTAAGCACAGAACGGGGGATACAATAGCTCTTAAATGGCGCAGTGTAATACACACCCCGACGAATACATTTATCTAAACAAATAGTTGCAAAGCTATGGAAAAATGGGTCAGCAACAATGAAGATTTCATTATTTATTCAGAACCAAGAGATGCAGGAGATCCATTGGTGAAACAGAACATAAAAAACATTACAATGTGCGTCTTGAAACATTTTAAATTAAAGGAGATTACATTCACTAAAAACTACCAGGTCTTTTTTTTTTGTCAAAAGCTATCTGCACAGGTTTGTTTCTGCTGCTCCGAGTTTATAACTTCGGAGTCTGATGTGTCCAGTCAGGAGTCCTACTATACCTACTCGTCCTAGATTTAGCAGTTCTGGCGTTAGTTTCGGCGATGGTACTTTACTGAACTTTTTCGCATGACTATGCCCATAAGTACATTCTTAACTCATAGTCTGACGGATCTATGTTTTTGTTTGTTTCTTTTGTTTCAGAGTGTCCAGTCAGTAGTCCTGGTATAAATTCTAGACCTAACACCTAGGTTAGTCTAATAAACGTTTTCCCCATGCCCCTATCCTGGAAGGCATTCCATTAGAACCAAGGACTTAATCTTAACCTGTGTTCGAATGACTATGTTTTTGGCTTGTTTTTGCTGTTCCAGTCAGTAGTCCTGGTATAATTCTAGTCTTAACACGACCTAGGTTTAGTCTAACGAACTTTTTCCGCCATGTGTTCCTCGGGGTAACGTTCTGGCCCCCACACTTTACAGCTGACATCCCATCCGATCAAACACACCGATTCGAGCAACTCTGTTCCTGTCGTCCACTCGAAACCAACACCTCACACTACTGGCGTCTCGGTGTGCTAAAACAAACAAAATCTTGATCAGAAAATCCAATGACGCAGTTCTTTCATGAACGTGCCTTCAAGTCTGCATAGTCACATCTAACGCTATTTGACAAAAAAAGATACGAAAAAAACGCGACGTGAATGGGACTGTTATCAAACTGTTATGATTATGCAACGAGCTATCGCACATTCTCAATCACAACAAAAGACCTCATTTTTTTTCCAGAATATAAACGTCTATTTAAAAAACAATAGTGCAAATATTTCAGTCTGAAACAGTTGTAAACTATAGCTATATTGAAAGGGCCGCTCTTCTTGTAATTTTATCGACTGTGTTCTGCATTGATAAAAAGAAAAAAGTTTTAAAACGAGCGTGTTGTCATTTTGACAATGGTACCATCTCAATACCTGATTGATAATTTAACCCTTTTTTTATTACATTTTTTTAATCAAAATAAAGAAGAAACGTAAAGGAAAAATTGTATTTTGTAATATTATGCAAAGTTTCATAGAATTGAAAGTTTAGAAATAAAAACAGTTTAAAATTTAGAAATATTGTATGAGTGCTTGAAATATGCACAAATTTATTTAAATAAAGACACAACTTGAATTGATTTATTTCCGAAATTTTTGACATTTATCAATGTCCGGCTTTGTTCAAAATTTAGGTGTCTCGAGCCAATTTGAGTAAACGATTTTTCTTGTCGATTTTCAGCGGTCTGCTAGAAACTAATTCAAATATTTCGATTTTTGATCGTAGAAGTCGCGATCGCCTGTTCAGTCCCCACCGCCGACCCTGGAATATTTTTTTCCTTTAAATATATATTTATTATTCCTTCCCAGTCTCGGTCATTCGTCTTCACGTTCTCGCTTCTCGAGGTTCTCAGAGCTGAGCAGCTTTCACAAGGTTAGACTATAACTCTTTACTCTTAACGATTTACTTTGTTTGAAGAGGGAGGGAAAAGCTCACATCCTATCAATTTATTAAAGGATTTCTTCTTTTCTGTCGTAAAAACAGCTTATCTCAAAAGGAGGAATTATTTTGTTCAAATTTAACCCTTTATCTTCTCTGTTCCGATTGGCAGTTTCGTCGGGCCAATTATAATATAATTAATACTGAGTTTTTGTTTTTTTAAATTTTGACATTCTACAAAGATAATATTTTTTTCTGTCACAATTTGCGTATGTATCCTTTACGTTGAACCTTTTTTTCCGTACTCCAGTAAGCGAACCAGTCGGCCCATTCTTCTGGTGAATTTTTCACACGGATGTCGACCTCTTGTGTTACGCTGCTGTTTACTTGTAATTTTTTTGTAATAACTTTAGTCTGCATGCTCCGTTTAAAATGTTATATGTACATATAAGTTGTTATATAAATATTACCTAAATAAACGTATTTGTCAACATGTAAGATAGTTATATCTTTGGTGAACCAGACTTCCTTCTTCTTTGTTCAAAAATTTGAAGATTGTATCTATTAGCAGTTCAAACTCCTTGCCTGGATTCAGAAGTTGTGCCTTGGTCAAGGGCAAAAACCTTTTGTAAATTTACTGTGGATCAGTAAACTCCTGGTAGGCATTATCTGTTGACACACATACAGGAAGTGATGGCCTGTTTGTGGTGTACGACCGTCGCAGGAACATGTATCACGGGTAGTAAAGTTAAATTTTTTCAAATAGGCACCAAACTTGCCATGTCCGCTTAGAATTTGTCTCAATTTAAAGGACATTCACTAGTTTAAAGGACATTTTTGATCCTTCAAGTTCCTGTCTTGAACGGATGGTAGAAATTCTATGGTCGATCTATTTGTATATATAAAACAGTTCCGTGACTGACTGACAGGCAACAAACAGACCAAACCGCTGGATCTAAAGGGCTGAAATTTCGACAGTGCATTACTACATATAGCCGTTAAGAAAGGATTTTTGGAAATTCCATTCCTAAGGGGATCATAGGGACATTTTTTTGCCATATATAGACCGAAGTGAACTGAAGAAGAGAATAATTTGAGAAACGGGACATTACAGTAGAAAACGATACTAGAACTCTGCATCGCATTACAACGGCCTGTCCCGCGTGGACGAAGTCGCGTGAAAAAGCTAGCCTTCCTCTATTCGACGACTGCCAATTTCGATCCCATTCCTCCCTGGTGGATGTCTCCAGTTTAGACATTAAGTGAGAAAGTAGGAAGAAGGTGGTATATGATAGGTAGGTATTTTTATGCAGCTAGACCATCGGCCGTTTCATATACCAGTAATTCTTCATGAGCTATCACCCATTTCAACACTCTTCCCTTTCCTAACAGTCTTTTTGATTAGATTTCTAATAATCTCCACAAGTGGCATATGGTTATCGTGGTTGGCGATGGAGTGATCGTAGAGTCTGATTATTTAGAAAATTTACTACATGTCCCGCTTGATTGAGCATCTTCCGTCAAGTTTATGCCCCTTACTAGTTAAGCATTTACCGAATGCAAAGTTACAAATCTTATCTGCTTGTTTACTACCGTCCGTGTAGATTCCACCGTCAAGACGAGCGGATTCAATGTCCTGTATCTTCATTACTTCATGAATAATGAACTTGCGTTTCGTAATCTGCAGGGTCATTCCATTCTGCAGTAGTTTTCAATCCTAAACCGTTCATTTTAGCTATGACGTAAGGGATGAGTCGATAGCCTGCCCCTTGCTGTGCGGATGGCCATCAACCGTTCTACTCTATTCATTTTAATTTGGTTATATTCTCCTTTACTTCTATCTTTCCAAATTGGTATTGAATATAAAAACATGATAAGGGATGCCACAGGATATATGGTACGAAGAGCTTGATGAGTTGAACCCCAGTTTACTTTTGCTATTCCTACAAACTATTTACTAATTTGGTCACACGTTGCCGTTATTTGACTATGTGAGCCTTCCATGAAAATTTTTGATCAAAAGTAATTCCTAGGTATTTCAGTTGATCTACTAATTTCAGGATATTTTCTTTAAAAAAATGAATAAAAACTTTTCCTTCCAGACTCTGGGCAAATATAAACATCTCATTTTTGGGGAATGAATTTAAAAAATTCAAAATAATTATGCAAGCCTAAAGACATAAAATACCTAAATTAAAATAGAGGCAAACGTGATAATTATTGTCTTCTTTTATCTCTATATCCATTTATTATCTATTAATAAGCATTAAAAAATAGGAAATATTTTTCTTTCCTTGCTATCTGTTTGATAACGTACTCTGGAGACATTTGACGATGTTTTTTATCTTAACGATTTTTATTGTGACCTTTAAACCCTAAATCTCGTGACATCAGAGCCATTTCAAACCCTCAACTTTACGAGCAAGTAATTGACTCAATTCTATTAAATACATTTTTATGAGGGGAATCTGAAATGTAAGCCGGAAAGCATCTAGGAGGTTATGTGTTTTGACGCTGGTCTTCTTTGAGTTCGTCGACTCTCGCTGGTTGTCTTTCTTTCGTACGTCATTGCTGTTCTTCTCCCGACTAAATTGACATAATTAATTCATTATATTTTTTTCGTTCATTTTTTTATAACAACTGCATAAAAAATGTATTCTAAGTTAATTTAATTAGCAAAAAAACAGAAGAAACACTGCCGGAAAATTGGTAAATATATTGCCCGTGGAAAAAGACGACATTATCTTCAGTTCATAATTTACCATGCTCGTTCTCCAAGCACATCCTGAAGTTTAAACGAAATCCTATAAAAAAATATTCACCTACGAATTTACTCTAAATTTATGTGTATCGAGGTCTATATTGCTCAAGAACGGTTTTCCCAGTTACCATAACATTTTTCTAGCTATTGTAGGACACTTCCATAAAATATGTTCGGTTATGTCTGTCTCCTATAAACTTTGTCGACATCGCAGAAGAAACCTTTTGGCTGTTCTTTATCCCCCGTCATGACATCTGGTCATTCGCCCCGGTGATTCGACGAGACACCCAATGGGATTTCGAAGATACTTGGTTACCGTACTTGTAGATTACAGTTTTTAGGGTATTTATATTGTTCCAGACTTGTTTTGACTTGATCTTGTTGAAGAGCCTTTAGAGCTCCTTTGCTCTGGTAGTATTATTACTGTTGCACAACAGAGATGTTTGTTTTTAATCTAATGTGCATATGCTTCTAAGGCTGGTAGTTCGCCTTGAAAGATGGTTGTGGA
Organism: Cimex lectularius; assembly: GCF_000648675.2. NCBI lineage: Eukaryota > Metazoa > Arthropoda > Insecta > Hemiptera > Cimicidae > Cimex > Cimex lectularius. Next base: position 2,509,019 of record NW_019392645.1, on the reverse strand, counting down.
ACCCAGGGCAATGTGGTACTTTTAGACCCCTTTATGCCCCCACCTTTGGGCCATCTGTGTACCATCGAAGAGCCCCAGATTTTTCTTTTTTTCAGACCTTTTCATAGTCCACCGTCTGATGAACTCTCATTTGTTCAGTCGCTGCCATCCTTTTGATGTATATGATGTCATTTTGAGTATTCGTTTTTTGCAGCTGTGAGTGTTGTTTTAAGAGTGCCAGTGATGCCTTTATTTATTTACTTATCTTTTTAATTAATTTATTTTTTTGCCATCATACATACATGCATATCTGATCATGGATATGACTAGGGTATGGTACGACCTTGGTTATCTTAGGATTTACCAGAAGTATAATACCACCTGGGTGTCCAAGTTTTTTGTTGGTAATACACAGTTTTTTGATCTACCTGGCATAGTGTTCGATAACCACGGTCTCCACTTGGTTGCTTTTTTCCACTGTCCGACGAATTCTCAGTTCCTCAGTATATAAATAAGGCTGGCAGTTTGAGGATACATACATTCCCTTGCTGTTGTGGGTGTTATTTTAAGACAGCACGTGATGTCTTTCTTTGTTCTTTTTTTACCGTCATATCTTGTGTATATGATCATGGGTCTGACTATGGTAAGTTTGAAAATTGTTTACCTTAGGTTTTAGCCGAAGTGTAGTTTTCCTTTGTTGCCACCTGGGTGTCCGAATTTTTTGGTTCTATCTGGCATAGAGTTCGATCCACGGCCTCCGCATGTAATTAGTTGCTTTTTCCATTGTCCGATGAATTCTCAGTTCCTCAGAGGATAAGTAAGTCTAGCAGTTTGAGGGTACGTTTCATTACAGCTATGGTGTTGTTTTAAGATGTTCGATCAAAAGTGATACCTTTCTTTGTTCGTTTTAGGCCCTCATATATAACTTGCATATGTGGTGATGGGTCTGACAGTGATAAAGTGGGAACTTTTATAACAGGATTTTCGCCCTAATAGTTCTACCACATTCATTGTGCCTTTAATTGTCTGTCATGGGTCCTATTGGGGTGTGCAACAATCCGGCAAATCCAACAAAATCATCGGATGTAGAAAAAGAAACACAATTAAGAGTACCATGTTCGTATTATAAATATACAAAAAAAAGTTGATTTCTTTCTTAAACCGTTCCAGTTAGATTTGTGATAGAAGGTCGTTCCAAACTACGGCTCGCCTTATCAATTGGGCGTCGATAGCGTCAACGTCATTTACAATTTAAAAAATAAAAATATTTTATATGTATTCCATTTTTATCTAGCAGATAACCCTTACATCAAGTCAATTTTATTAAGGACTATTACCCAGTTTTTATTGATACAGATTCGTCTACGTTTAGTGACATTGTTCAGTTCGAAGAGGAAAGGATGTTGAGTGGCAGAATGGACCGAATACGTCGATAGATTGATCAATTGTGTCTTGTTTCAGGTAGATTTTTTTTATTCTAATAGTTTTTAAGCTCTATCGGGTAGACAATTGGCCATAAATGTCTGATGTTGAACTAAAGGTTGTATTGTGTCTACGATTATCTTCTTTTCAGTTGTTTTTTCTTTGACTAATTTATCTAAATTACTCATTCTTAACTTTCGTGTTTACAAATCCGAGTGCACGTTAAAATTAATCCGTTCATATCGGGGTTTCTGAAGGCCTTTCACTTTCTTTATGTCAACTTATCTTAACCTGGTTTGCCCAAGTATAGGTTTTTATAAAATTATGTGGATTACCAAAGCTTCCATTAAGCTTTACCACCACGAAATCCTTCCGCCTTCCAAACAGTAGCCAGTGACCATGCAGTGGATCATAACTTTATTTAAGCAGGGGCGCATCCGGTTCAAATCAGACTCTTCGATAAGTTCTCACGTGAAACATGAGGATACACTGGCAAAAACCGTCAGATCAAGTAGCTCTAGAAGCATTCATTACCACGTAAAAAGGTTACACCCAAAATCACCGAAGCCGGAAAAAACTTGACTATCTCGGATCAGGGCAGATAGGCACTGCGAGTAATGACCACCAAACGGACAAACTGGCCAGAGGAAGACTATCATATGCCACAACTTATAATTGGGATAACAAGACTTCCATCTCAGAATGAATCTTAAGAAAACTTTGTCGGGTGATATCTAACCCGCCTTATAGTCCTGACCAGTTATTTCAATGAACGACCTGGTAAAAGAAGGTCAACTGAATAAAATCACCATGAATTCCTTAAAAAATCATTATACGAAGGATGTTCCTTCTCTGTACGGTTGTAGATTGAGCACTCCTCCCTGGAATGGTTTGGACAAGGTTTCGCATTGAGAACTTGTAGTTGCCTGTGAAATGGTTCATCCCGTTTCCATGCTTATGTGCCACTGTCCCGGAAGAGAAGGTACGTGTGGAACTGGTTGCTCTTGATCGATGTCATCTTGTTGATTACAAAACTTTCGTGTATCTTCTTCACACTACACCGAACCGAACGAATCTCCTTGGAGTCGTCCGACACAACAAACCTCTCAGACAGCAGCCTCCACTCTGTCCTGAAAAATATCCTTTCTGAACATCTTGGTCAAGATCTTTGGAGGCGGTCGTCAGAGAATATAGTCCAATGCATCAGCATAGTGAAGAAAACTAGACTTTATGCTACTCACGTGGCAGTCTGCCTCGTCACTTTTAAATTTTAGTATATTTTACTGTGGTCTCTTTCTCCTCCGTACTACGACCTCTTAGGATTCACTGACTAAATGTTGTTTCAGCAGTCCATGGAAATGTTCTTCTCAAATGATACAGCTTGACATCGCACAAGCGTTCGATAAAGTATGGCATGGTCTACCCATGCTCAAGGTCATCCTTCTGAACATCTTAACCTTAACAAGAGATACTTTCAGGTTTGCTAGGGACCCAGTTCTGGGGTAACGCTGGTGTCCCACTAGGTTTTTTGTTACTAGGTCGTGTAGTGACTCAGAAGTAGTTGTAGAGCTGTGCAGTTCTGTGCGTTGCCATGAGAACACATGGTGCGTGTCGATTTACATAAAAATGAGACCATCAGTCTAAGACTTGGATTAGGTCAAGGACTTCCTGTAAGCTGACCCTCGGTTTTTCTCCATTTGCATACTGCACAAACTTGAATTTGAAAGTTGATTGACTGATCTGAAAGCTGAAACTTTATTTGAATTTTGACAGTAAAACTAAAACCGTGATATAAAAAAAATCGTTTAATTCGTTATTGGTACCGTTTTAACCCTTTACTGTAGTTGAATTTTTATTTTATATACACAAATGGCAAAATACAAACAGTCTTTGTTTGACATTCCTTAACGAAAATGATGTAATCGGTGGGGATGGATTGGTAGAAAGGGAGCATCGGATATTTTCCGTAAGAACTTGGTCTGAAAGTCAGTTACTCCTTGGTGAAGGAAAACCGACCGAAGAAAATCGTCCTGAATTCCTTAAAACAAAGGGCAAATGAACAGCTTTTTCTCTCCGTGCGGTTACTGATTTGTTGAAATCGACTCTTTTCAGAGGTTCTTGGATTTTTGGGTCAAGATTTAACATAATATTGCAGCGTTTAGTTGTGAACCTCAATGTTCTAAATTTTATGCCAGTATTTGCTATATTCCAGTATTGTATCCGGTACTGCAGTTTTGTTTGCTTTCTTTCTTAATCCTCTTCCTTTATTAATTCAGTGTTTACAAATATAGTTGTCATTCATACCGAATTAAAGCTCTTTTATTCCTTTTACTTCGTCAGTCATTGGTTTTCTTTCATTTATGAAACTTCTCTGAGGGATAAATTATTATCAACAACCTCACCGGAATTACGCATATTTTTCGGTATGAATTTACACTTGGCCATACCGCTGCGTAACGTCAAATAAGCCTTTTGGTGAGGAATCTGCGAATGAAAGGACTGTTTACCGGTGGTTTTGAAGGTTTCGGAGTAGCAATTTTGAACTTGACAGCGAGGGACGAGGTAGGCCGGAAACCGAACTGGATATTCACCAGCTGAGTTGGGTCTTGCCCCTCAAAAAGCACTAGGAAATATGCAAAAGAACAATGGTCTGAACCACAGAAAGGCAAACTACGACATTTGTTCTTCGCTATTGCTGCCAAATTCACAATGAACCATTTTTGAACCGGGTTCTCACTTGTGACGAAAAGTGGGTCCTTTTACGGCAATCAGCTCAATGATAGAGATGAATCGCCAAAGAAGATGGCAAAGTCAAGCCTGCATCCAAAAAAAATTATGCTGGCTCATTAGTGGGGAATGGGTGGTTTTATCCAATTTAATAACAATCTCGGCAAACTTGTATTGCCAAGAGTTAGACATTTTTTTACCAGAAACTCCGAGAAAAACATCCAAGTTTGGTCAATAGAAAGGGACCTATCCACGACAATGCTCGTCCTCAGGTTTCCAGATTAACAATGCATAAACTTCAAGACTTAAAAATTAAACCTACCATACTCACCTGGCTTATGGCCGACTGACTACCATCTTTTTTGTGCTCTGGACCGTTTTCTAAGAAATAAATTTTTTCAAATTAGAGATGCTCTCAAAACAGCAATCGAAGAATTCCTTACATCTCGAACTCCAAACTTCTACGAGGAGGTGATAAAAAAAGCTTACAGCACTTTGGGAGAAGTGTATAGATGGCAGTGTGATTGATTCATCGAAGTGTAAAAATTAAATATTTAATTTTCCACTCTTCCAGCAAGGAAGGGTTTGAAAATTTCTGTAGGAGATGACTGGTCATCGTCGAAAGTTGTAACTATTGGGGTGATGGATATCGTGGGGGTTAATTGAATATAGGTTAGGGTCTAGGAGATCCGCTAGGTCGAAGTCACTTCAAGTAGTAAGTTTGACTATGCTTCCGCCTTTCATACAGAAGACGGTTTAAAGCGGCCCAAGGCCTTAACCAACTCGACTACATATCAATGCAACCATCGTCCTGCCTACCCAACCCATTTCAGGGAAGAGTGCTAAATCTGCAACCACATGGAGAGGAAACCCACATCATTTGTCATCGGAAGGACGACTTTTAACAACGGTAGACCAGGCCATACTTTATCAAACACTTGCGCGACGTCATGCTGTATTATTTGAGAAGAAAATTTAGATAAACTGCTGAAATAACATTTAGTCCGTGGATATCTTAAGAGTACGTAGTATATACTAAAATTTAAAAGTGATGAGGCAGACTGCCACGTGAATGACATAAAGCCTAGTTTTCTTCACTATGCTGATGCACTGGATTTTATTTAATGACGACTGCCTCCAATGATCTTGACCAAGGTGTTCAGAAAGGATATTTTTCAGGACAGAGTGGAGGCTGCTGTCTGAGAGGTTTGTTGCGTGTGGTGTTTGGAGTAATGCTATTCCGAGATGTAGGAGTATATGTTTAATTTTGTTATTCCAACCATAATTCCTAGACTATATGGTCTTGCAGATCTTCCTTACCATTACTTTGGGCCCTGGTACCCTAGATCTGGTTGTTGTTGTCCCAGGTTTTGGATGTGACCTTTTTACAGACTAATGCTTTTACAACTGCTTGGCTATCTGTTCTGAGGATTTTTTTTTAGTTAGTGTAACCTCATGTTCAATGCAGTTTGAGACATTGAGGTTATTTGATTTATTTTCCCAACGTTCCATATTCGTATAATTAACCTGCGCACGTATTTATGTCGAGGTTATGCCAAAAGGTGAACCCTTACACCGCACATTATCGCCCCATATGTTCACAACCTTCAATTATTCCTATTGAAAATATAATAATTTAAAAAAGGATTTGCCTTAATAATCGAAATTGTGAAGTTAATTTATCATAAACTTCAGTGCCTTATTATTTATGATATTGATCCGTATTAATCCCTTGCTTATCTTATCGAATACCTCTTAATCCTTCCACATTAAACGGGAATAAGACGTGTTTAATTTAATTAATTAATCATTCTGGAATGCTCCGTGGCCTGTCAATATTTGGATTATCCAATAATCCGTTAGAACCCAAGTAAAGACAATCCTCTGTTTTACATTTGGAAAATATACGTAAAAATGCCATTTAAACAATTCTGCTTTATCTTGTAGCTTCTTTCAGAGTCGCGTATGTGAGCGATTCTACCTCATCCACTTCAAGATTATCTTGTTTAATGTCTAGTCCTTTTTTTTCTCTGATAGAGTGCTACTTTTGTTCTTGTTGATTCCCCCCCCCCCATCTGAGCATCCGAGCACCTAATAAGTGACGTACGCCTCGACTTTAAAAAAAAGAGTAAGTGGAAAAAGTTATGAACTTAGTGGACCCCAAGGAGAATATCGCCTTCCAAGCGAGACGTGACTCGTTCCGATGAAAACCTCGAGGAAATGGTTGAGCAATTTCCCTCGAAAAGAAAAACGAAAAAACTGTCAGAAACGGCAAGGGCACTGTGTCCAACGGAACGCCACTCCGATAAACACCTTGCAGAGATGCAGGCGGGTTATTCACAGAATCATAGCCGAATAATAATGGTCGCAGAGAATGAAATGAAAATAAAGGATCTCAATTGAGGGTCGGTCATACTCGTCTGACAACTGGNGTTTTTGACAAACACTTTAAAAGGAGTTAATTTGTTTAGCATAAGAGTTTTTTAAAATTGTTCCCTTTCATCTTCCCATTGAAATTCTTTTTTCTTTTTTTTTATGTGTAACTATGCAAAAACTCAACTCAACGACAGTTTGGATATTGATTTAATATACAAAAATGTCTATTGTGCTTAATTAAAATGAAAAGTGGAATGTAGAAAGTCAACAATTTAAATAACATCAGAAATTAATCTCAAGGACAAAAAATATCCAATTAATTTTAACTTAATTACCCGCAAAGAAACTGTGAAAATAGACCAGAAAAATAAGATCGATAAATAAAAACGAGAAGAAATTTTCAATGGGAGGCTTTTTTCCTCAAAATGATTCGATTCATTGATAATTTGAAACTAATTTCCGACCTGTTTATCATTGAAAACAAGAACTATCTACTCTTGATAAAATATAACGCTGACGATTTGATGATAACATTCATGTATGGAAAACCACTGATATGACGCTTTAATATTATCTGCAAACGTTACAAAGGAGGAGATTAAAAAGACTGATTAGCCAAATCCTAAAAGATAAAATGATATAATTAAGGATTTCTCTCGTGGTCTCGCTTAGGTTGAAAATGTCAGATTTCCTTGCTAACAAATCTCAAAATTAAATATAAAACAAGCTGATAAATTAGCATTAAAGTCGCCAGAAAATTTTATTTTTCGTTTTTCTGCTGACCATAAGAAAAAGAAAAATAATCAAATGTAGTTTTTCTTTAATACAGTTGGGTTGTAAAATAAATCGGTAGCGTTTTTCTAATTAGATTTTGTCCTATAAGTGAAAAATTGCTATCATAATTGGGCGAATAATAAAGTTAGAAACCCGTCCTCCCCGATTACAGGAACTGTGGTGGCCATCTGCAGTTACCCGCTATATGTCACCACCAGTTGTGGAATGGTCTCACCCTCTACTCTGCCATTTTGTATGCATAATCAGGACCAGGTAAGGTCTCATATCAATTACCTAAATCGTATAGACCTATAAGTATATCTTCTATTTTCATAAAAATTATAGAGAAAATTTTAGATAGATATATTAGGCATGATTGTGGAATTAATACAATGATACATCCCAATCAACATGCCTACTTACCAGGAAAATCAGTGGAAACTGCCTTGCACTCACTAATAGGCAGGATCGAGAAATCATTATTTAATAATGAATATACACTAGGGCTTCTTCGATATCCAAGGGGCGTTTGATAATGCTGATACTTCTTGCATTATATCAGCATTAGATAATTACAATGTCGACCATCACCTTACTAGATGGGTGAAGACCTACTTGGAAGGGAGGATGGTCAATATATGCTTAGGTGGTAGCACTCTTAGAATTAATGTAAAAGGAGGCTGTCCTCAGGGAGGCTGTTTGTCACCTCTTTTATGGCTAATTACAGTAAACAGCTTAATAGAACTTCTGAATAATTCAGGCTTCTACAGTCAATTATTTTCAGATGTGGTACCATAATGCTCACAGGTAGGGATCCCCTGACTCTTTCACTACTGATGGAAAACGCCATTGGATTGCTTTGTGGGTGGTGTTGTGACAAAGGTTTATCAATTAATCCTGCTAAACTAGAATTGATAATGTTTAGCTGGAGAAGAACTTTAGGTAATTTTAAAAACCCTAAATGTCAGGGCATAGAATTAAAGTTACTGTATTCAATCAAATTCCTTGGTGTGACACTTGACAGGAAACTTGATTGGAAAGGTCATATTAATAACATATACAGGAAAGGCGCCATATCAATGGTACAATGTAGGAGAATTGTCGGTAAAACATGGGGCATCAAACCATGGGTAGCCAAATGGCTATATACTGCAATTATTCTACCTAGATTCTTTTTTGCAGCTTTAGTGTGGTGGAAAGGTCTAAAAAATAAAGGGAATAGTAATAAATTAAGGTCATTTCAAAGACTAGGTTGTTTGATGATGACAGGAGCATTTTCAACTACACCCACCCTAGCACTTTAAATCATAACCAATACCACACCACTTCACATTGAGGTTAAGGTCAGAGCTGCTACAGACTAATTAGCGAGGGCAGCTGGAATCATAAGTGCATTAACATAGGTCATTCGAAAATCTCTCAGCTATTGAGTAAGGTTAACGGTCAATTATTAAGCGTTAGTGATAAAAAGATTAAAACCCCTTCGGGGAAAAAGCACTTTCAGGTAGTCACCCCTTGTGATTATGATTTTAGTCTGGATGATGACCATCGTAACATAGACTGCTACACAGATGGATCACTTATCAAAGGTAGAGGGAGTGGTGCAGAAATTTACCTACCAAAATTAGGAATCAGCATCTCCCCTCTTGGCAATAACACCTCCGTTTTTCAGGCGGAAATCTGGGCCATCAATGTGTGTTGTAGAACACTGATGGAAAATAAAATTAAGGGAAAAGATATTAAAATCTTTTCTGACAGTCAGGCTAGTCTTAGGGCATTACAAAAAGATTTGTCAACATCACGACTGGTGGAGGAAACTATAGATCTTATCAATAGGATCTCTTTCAGGTTTGAGAACAAGGTAACCCTTATTTGGATACCTGCACATAAAGGACACCAGGGCAATGAAAAGGCGGATGGCCTAGCCAAAGAAGGTTCTAATACTGTGTTTGTTGGGCCACAACCGGTATTACCCAGCAAGAGAGTGCAAGAGCACAGCAAAAGAGAGTATCAATAACTGGGGCATGAAACAATTCCTTAGGAAGTGGATTTTATCCCCCGGACACAGGCAATCGAAAGAGTTGGTTAAGGTGATCAAACCAGCTGAATCGAAATGGCTATTCTCTATCTCAAGGAAGGGAATTAAGAGGCTGATAGGTATTCTGACGAGCCATTGCCCACTGAGAAGACACCTCTTCATAATGGGTATCCTACCAGATCCCTTTTGCCGCTTCTGCGAAATAAAAGAAGAAACGGCAAAGCACTACCTCGCAGAATGTGATAGGTATGCTAGGTCTAGATTTGAAATCTTTGAAGGAGAGGACATCACCAAATCACTCCCCGAGATAAAATGGTCCAAAATCTTGGGGTTTGTGAACAAGTCCAAGAGGTTTATGCAGGACACGTGAGCCGACCGAGTCCCGGATCTTTTAGGGATGGGGTACGAGTCTACCCAGGCATTTAACCCCTCGGGTCTTAGTCGCCCACCCTGCATTATATATATATATATATGCATAATCAGGGGCACTCCTCTCCCTGACAAGGTCTCACTGCACACCTTGAGTTTTGAGAGTCATAGCCTCAGCTTCAACCTCGCCTTCTGAACACAGCACTTGGCTACTGGCCAACTGATGCACTTGGTTACCTGCTGCACCAGACCTGCCGCTGCAGAGTAACCGACTCACTACATCCACAGCCCCTGGACCTCAGCCAACGTTTCTCTCGGTCATGTACCTACACCAATGGCACTCACACGGTCCTGACAATATCCACCATTTCTATGCCACAAAACAACACCAGCCCTTGTCAGGACCATCTCCCAGTCAGTAAAATATCAATTATCTGTTCTCCATCAAAGGCATTTGAGTGTTTAGTTCACAGCCAGATCACCAAATTCCTTGAGATGGTAGCCGACGAAATCCTATGCAGTCAGGCTTCAGAAGACATTTTACCTCTCAAACAGCATTGGCTAAGCTGATGACATTCAAAAAGGATGCATACAGTGTCATGGTCCCTGTACCAATGGTTTTCAATTTGACTTTTTAGCAAGGGCTTTATACGACTGAATTTGTCTCCTGTCTCTTCATAACTCTGTCTCCAGTATCTTTGTCTCTCTTTCCCTTTGCCTTCTATATCTTTGTTTCATGTCTCTTTGTTTCCTGTCTTTCTGTCACTTGATCTCCTGACACTTTGTCTCTCTTTTTGTTTTTTTGTCTCTCTGTTTCCTGTCTCATCTCTTTGTTGCTGTCATTTTTTCTCCTGTCTCTCGGTCACTTTGTCTCCTTTTTCTGTCACTTTCTCTCACTGTCTCCTATGATTTTGTTTCTCTTCTGTCTCTTTGTTTCCTATCTCTCTCCTAGAGACAACAGTCTATGTTTGCTAAAAACTATTTCCTCCGTTTTATTACAATTAATAATTTTCCAATGGTTGCAGAAATTTTCTGAAGCACATTGTTTAACCTGCTCGATATTTATTTATCCATCAAAAGAAAGAGTAGAGAGCGATATCTACATCATAAAGAGCCGTTTTAAATTATTTTGTCGAGGTATTTTGTTAAAATATACAAGGAACAGGATGGGTCCAAGCCTTGGGGGACAGCAGCAACTATATAGCTCTGTTGGCAAAAAGATAATTGAAAAGGAAAGTCAGAATTGTTTGGATAAGAGATATGGCTGAACTATTTTTATTGTTTTAAGTTAGATGTATCAACCATTTTTTTACTTGTGAATACTCTGGATCATGAAATGGTCCTGATGAAAAATCAAATTAAGTTGTTAGTGCGAAGCTTTCGACCTATTTTAAGGTCGTCATCAGGGCAAAACAATTTTAAATATGTCTACAGATTGACATAATTGAGTTTTTCATTGACAATCAGTCTCAACATTGCCAAGAGCATTCTCAGTCCTGATGATATTAAAATTAGTCGCAAGCTTGGAATAATTGAATTTGCTTTTTCATCAAGACCTGATCATACTGTGATCCAGACTATTTTTATTATTTAGGGAGGGAAGTTTTATCAGCGTACTAACCATACCATTATGCCAAAAAGTGTCAAGGCCTTTTATATATTGATCAAAACCATGGTAGTATGCATTACATAACAATCATCTACAAATCTGGCCAGCACTACCGGCAATAGAGAGACGTGGCTTTTAACCATTTTTATAAAGTATTTTAACTTCGGAACACATTTTTTGTGTGTGTGTGTGTGTAAAAGAACCAAAGCTTTTTAAATATAACTTGTTAGAATTTAAATCGTTTAATAAAATATAACTTTGAATTTTTATTTTTGGCAGGAAAGGAATTATACCCGGAAATCAAGGACTTGAAAGAAAAAAATCATTAACTGGTTTTGTTCCTTAAGAAATTTACTTCACCTGAAGCTTTAAATAGAAGATCCTGTCGCATTGTGCTTACTACCTCTATTTTAATTTTATATACGCCTGTGAGTACATGAAATTTATTCTTAAACGTAAATAAAACTACTGTTAAAAATGGTCCTTCCAATTAATAGCCTTTTTTCTAATTTTTCTTCTGTTCTTTTATCGTGTACTTGTTTTAATTATCATTTGCTTTGTAGTAAATTATAGATTTCCAAATGTATTCCCCGCCAAAAAGTAACTAATGAATCATAGTTGACATAATGATTTCCATTAATTTCTTATTTTTATAATTATCTTTTGATAGTTGTGGCACAAAGATAAAGGTTTCGATGACGTCTTACCAGCATGATGCTGTCACCGAGGATCAGCAATTGCCCATTGCCAGGAATAAAAACCATCCAGTCAGGATCAAATCACTCGTTGCATTTTGGATCCTGGGCTTGTGCAATAACTATGGCTATGTTGTGATGCTCAGTGCCGCAAGTGACATAATAAAAAGGAATTTCGGAAATGAAACAGTAAGTATAATGGCATAAAAATTACTACTTAACAAATTGCTAATATTTGTTTCTTGCCTTTTCAGGAATCACCGACAACCCCAGAGAGAAATTGTAACACTATTTCTACAGGCGCAATTCTACTTGCGGACATCATCCCATCACTGGCGATCAAAGTGATAGCTCCCTTTTTTCCATTATGTATCCAGTAAGTAGACAACGGATAACAAGACTCTAATATACAAAGATGTCTATTTACAAAAAATAGATACAAAATAAAAATACTCTACAATGAAAATTAAACAAAAAAGGGATCATTAAGAATATTTAGTGCCAAGTTGTAAAAACAGCACTCAGACAAGATATGGAAGACAAAGAGAAAGGAGACAGACAGACAGACAGAATGAATGAATAACGATTTATTTATTGATCACGCAAGGTTTGGTCTCAAGGACCACTCTTACATCTAACATGAATTACATATTTACAATAAAATACAGTGATTGTCTACTTTATAAAGCTTTAAATATTTTAAGCTCTTAACATATAACTTGAACTTAACAAAATAAAGAGTAAAACAAACAAAAAATTATTTACACTACAATACATGAAAAAAAGAAGCAAATTAATACAGTACAAAAATAATATCATCATTTAACAAAAGGGTTTTATAATCTAATTTAGTATAAACTTTGTATGTTTAAACATCTAATCATACTTCTTTATTACATTTACTCTTAATTTTAATTTCAATTTTTTTAAGACCTATCATTTTTTATTTCTTTGGTTATTTAGTGTATAAACTCTAGCACTTTTTACAGAAAAAGAATTATTAAAAGTCAAAGTTTTATGTTTTGAAATTTGTAAGTGTTCACTTTTATTTATATCTAATGTTAATAGAATGTACATCAGATAGAAATGTTAATTTTTCATATAAATACTTAGAGGGAGAGGGGGAGTGAGATAGAGAGAAAGTGAGTGAGAAAGAGTGAGGGGGGATGAAGTGAGTAAATGAGTGAGAGAAAGAGTAAGAGGGAGAGAGTAAATGAGGGAGTGAGAGAGAGGGAAAGTAGTGAGTGAATGAGCCTAAGCGAGACCACGAGAGAAATCCTTAATTATATCATTTTATCTTTTAGGATTTGGCTAATCAGTCTTTTTAATCTCCTCCTTTGTAACGTTTGCAGATAATATTAAAGCGTCATATCAGTGGTTTTCCATACATGAATGTTATCATCAAATCGTCAGCGTTATATTTTATCAAGAGTAGATAGTTCTTGTTTTCAATGATAAACAGGTCGGAAATTAGTTTCAAATTATCAATGAATCGAATCATTTTGAGGAAAAAAGCCTCCCATTGAAAATTTCTTCTCGTTTTTATTTATCGATCTTATTTTTCTGGTCTATTTTCACAGTTTCTTTGCGGGTAATTAAGTTAAAATTAATTGGATATTTTTTGTCCTTGAGATTAATTTCTGATGTTATTTAAATTGTTGACTTTCTACATTCCACTTTTCATTTTAATTAAGCACAATAGACATTTTTGTATATTAAATCAATATCCAAACTGTCGTTGAGTTGAGTTTTTGCATAGTTACACATAAAAAAAAGAAAAAAGAATTTCAATGGGAAGATGAAAGGGAACAATTTTAAAAAACTCTTATGCTAAACAAATTAACTCCTTTTAAAGTGTTTGTCAAAAACCTACCTGAACAAGGCAATTTGATAGATTATGGGGACAACTCTTACAGAAAAGATTACAAGTGGTCAAGTCAAAGATTCCAACCTTCTCAACTGTGTGACCTATAAATGTCTATTTTGGAAATATGATTATGTTCATACTTTGCTGTAAAATTTCCTTATTGAAGTGGCTAAACCAACTCTGGCTTCTATTGAGGAGGGGAGAGAGAGTGAGAGTGAGAGTGAGAGAGAGAGAGAGAGAGAGAGAGAGAGAGGGAGAGAGAGAGTAAGTAAGTAAAAGGAAGAAAGTAAGTGAGTGATAGAGAGAGAAAATATAGAAAGAGGGAGGAAGTGATAGAGAGCAAGAGAGTGAGTGAAGAAGAGAGAGTGAGATAAAGAGAAAGTGAGTGAGAGAGAGGGGAGACGAAGTGAGTAAATGAGTGAGAGAAAGAGTAAGAGGGAGAAAGTAAATGAGTGAGTGAGCGAGAGAGAGGGGAGAGAGAGTAAGTGAATAAGAGGGAGAAAGTAAGTAAGTGAGAGAGAGGGGAGAGAGAGTAAGTGAGTAAGAGGGAGAAAGTAAGTAAGTGAGTGAGAGAGAGGGAGAGAAAGAAAATATAGAAAGAGTAAGTGACAGAGAGAAAGAGAGAGCAAGTGAGTGAGAGAGAGGGGGACAAAGTGAGTAAATGAGTGAGAGAAACAGTAAGAGGGAGAGAGTAAATGAGTGAGTGAGAGAGAGGGAAAGTAGTGAGTGAATGAGAGAGAAAGTGAGCGAGTGAGCGATAGAGGGGGGAGAGAGAAATTAAGTGAGTAAGAGGGAGAAAGTAATTAAGTGAGAGAAAGAGAGAAAAAAAGAGAGAGAGAGAATATAGAAAGAGTGAGTAAGTGACAGAGAGAAAGAGAGAGCAAGTGAGTGAGTGAAGAAGAGACAATGAGAGAGAGGGGGGATGAAGTGAGTGAATGAGTGAGAGAAAGAGTAAGAGGGAGAAAGTAAATGAGTGAGTGAACGAGAGAGAGAGAGACTGACAGACAGACAGACAGACAGACAGGAGGGCTGCCTTATTTATATAAAAATTATATTTAAAAAATAATCAACCACAGTAACACTGAAGGAGACAAAGTGATTAAATCCTTGATTAATTGCTTTATTTTTTATTTTTTTGTTTGAACTACATGATGTAGCCCCAAAAGTCCAACTTCATCGCCAATAAGTACTAGCCATATTTAAGGCTCATTGGATCAAACATGTTAGAAATTTGTATTTTGGTTGTTTCTGACTATTTTGGTCTGTCTGGCCAGATTTTAGACAATAGGTGTGATTTATGTTAAAGATAGAGGGAAAATAGAATCATTTATTTATATTTACTGTACATAAAACAATAAGTTTTCAGTGTTGTTATTTTTTGAGTGATAATTTTTTTTATTTTATTTTTGTACAGTTACAGGATGGTTTTAATTTTACTTTTGTCAGCATCTGGATTTGTCCTAGTGGCAGAAGCAACGAAAATTTGGCTGGCTATATTCGGCGTAGTCAACATAGCTTTATCATCAGGACTGGGCGAAGCGACTTTGCTATCCTACATGGGACTTTACAAAAGCACGTAAGTAATATTTATGCACATAAAAAATAATAATAATGACATGAAAAATACTGTTTATTGAGATTTATTTTCCTAAATTCAACAAGTTTAAACCAAATTAATTTATAGAGATGTCATATCAAATTGGTCATCTGGCACAGGTGGTGCAGGCTTTTTTGGCTCTTTGACATACATGTTGTTGACAATTCTGTTTTCAGAGGAAAACCGAGCCAAACCCTTGTACATATTTCTAATTGTACCATGTCTTATGGGATTTTCGTAAGTAATTTTTTTTTTTTTTTTTACAAAGATTGCACTCTAAAAATGCATTTTAGGTTTTGGGTTCTTCTAGACAAACCTGTCTATATTAAGGAGCAAGTCGCGGACGGTCAATCTCAAGAAACGTTCGGCTTGCCTTCTTCCTCAAGCAGTTTGCAAGAAATGTCCGTACTTCAGCATTTTATGATAAACTTGAAATCGATACCACCTCTTTTCAAGTACATGATTCCTTTCGGACTTGTTTATTTATTTGAGTACTTCATTAACCAAGGAATGGTATGTACAATTTTACTTATCTTTTTAGTTCATATTTTCTTTAAGTCTTTGTCATTTTAAGCCTTTTTTAAATTAAAGTTTAATACAACTTAACTGTTTGTTTTGGCCAATTTCAATTGTTTTTTTTTTGTTTGTTTTTTTGAAAAGTCAATTTGTTTAGACTGAGATTTTACTTATGCTCTTACAAGTAAAAAAATATATATCGAATGGTATTAAACAAAAATGAAACTCATACAAACAGGTATCGTTTATTCTTTAAAAACATAAAATATTCTGTGGTTAGATTTTCTCTATTTAATTTCTTTGAAAAGGAAAGACCTCTTGGCTTTTAATTTTTTGGATATGATCAAGTCCCAAGAATCTAATAATCAAGTCAGAAGAACCAGCCGGACAACAAGCGGAAAACTTAACAAGGTAGAATCAAGTCAACTGAAGTCCTTTTCTTGTCTTCAGTCGACAAATAGCAACCCTAGTACTCGTTACGGTATAACTCAAAGATTGCTAGATCTATTAGAAACATTTAATAACAAATCGAATTATTATTATTTTTTATTATGTAGGTTGTACATTATGTCATTTCTTTTGGTGAAATATGCGAAAACTTTTCTGATTAATTTGTGTTCATTGCTTAAATTTTCCGAGTTTTGTCATTTTTTTATTTTTATTTTGGGACATCTGTTGAAAGCTGAAGCACAAACAACTTTTGATATCTTATAGTCATTTATTATTAATAGTTAGCATTCGTATTTCTTTCTATATTATGCACCTATTTATAAGAAATGGTAAAAAATGTGTTGCTTGTTCTGTTGTTAAAATAATGGTGTGATTTTGCTGTTTGTTTTCAACTTGAGGATACAAAATAAAGTAAAATTCTAACAATCCTGGCATTATACAAGATTAAAATATTTCACAGTTTAAATTGTACAGTTATTTTAAAATTGGCCTTAAAAAAATAAAAACATGTCTTTTGTTTATTATTTAAATACACTCCCCATCAAAAAAATAAATAAATAATATGTTTAATAAGTTGAAGGAAAATCTGCTGTGTATATGCTGAAAAGTATTCCTAGTATGCTCCGATGAGGATAGAATGGGAAAACAATCACATAAAATAGATTTTAGAATGAGGTAGTATGTATTAGAAGGGAAGGATTTGAGTCTATAAATATTAAAATGAAAGTAAGGATTGAATCAATTAAGCTGAACTAAAAATCTAGTAAAAGTGCAATACACCAGAAGTCTGCAGTACTTGTGGAATACAAAACCCAGCTTCTTCTTGTCATCATCATTATTTGTTATTTATTTAGAAATGGTGAGATGCGGTCTGGTGTGATGTAAGTTTCAGAAAAACATTTTCTTTATCGTGCCAACGTTTCGATCTTTATTGAGATCATCTTCAGGAAATACCTTGTGTTGTCTGCATTTCAGCAAAAAAGTTCTCTGATTGATAGCCGATGCGAGTTTCTTCTCATTGTTGGTGATGTCCTACAGTAAACTTTTAGCTTCGTGTCCATATGTAGTTGCAATTTGTTCATAGAGTCCCATGTTCTTCGTTCTTCTCGTGTAGAAATGTGTGGTGATTAGTGATGTGTGAAGATGATCTCAATAAAGGTCGAAACGTTGGCACGATAAAGAAAATGTTTTTCTGAAACCTACATCACACCAGACCGCATATCACCATTTCTAAATAAATATCGATTAACAGTCACTAATCACCACACATTATTTGTTATTATTTCAATATTTTGTACTGATTATCAGATTGTAATTATAAATTATGGTAAATTTAGGTTAAATACATAGGTATGTTGGTTGTATGTATGGGATAAGCAGATGGAGGATATATTCCTTATAATGAAGGCTTTAACCTTGATGGTTCCATCCTTTTTGTAGAAAATCCTTGGTTATGTTCAGCATTTCAAGGGTTGTAAGGAGGTCCCATGACTGAACTTTTATTTTGAAGTTCCGTGTTAAATGGGTTAAGGTCCTGACTTAGCATTATAAGCACAATACACCAAAAATGCTGATAGAACTTGAAGGCTAAATCCTAAAATGATCTTATGGTACCTTACCAGTCAAAAATTCCAATGAATAGGGTTAGCACACAAACTATTATGTGAAAAATATGGTAGCAACTCAATAAATGAGAATTCATCGCAGTTTAAAAGAAACCAACTAACGCTGGTCATGTCAAAATTCTCAAAAAGTTCTTTTTTTACCTGGCCTTATGATTTACATATTATCCAAAGAACAGTATTTGTACTCATTGATTCATATGGGGGAAGTGGAGTGGGATAGAAAATTCCTGGGGTGACAGTGGGAATTGAACCCATGACTGTGACGTCTACAAGCCGAGCCTTTTACGCTAACCATTTGGCTACTACGGTCCCTGTAAAAATCTTAGACTATGAAAATCCATTTAGCAATAATTAACAATAATAAATAACGATTAACCTTCAATACCTCTCAAGGAAAAAATAATATAAATATAAGCAAAACATAGGTTAAAAGGTCAAAACTAAAATATTATTGAGATTTTCTAGGTGTTGCAATACTTTTTTTTTTGACAGGGGAGTGTATATTTTCTTTCTCACAGTTCAAAAATGATTCATTATTTTCAAAAAAAAAGTTTGGACCTGTGTTTCTCTTGGTATAGAACAATAACACAATTTAATTACATTTATACAGAAGAAATAACATTAAAAGCAACATTAAAAAAAACTAACTTTTTGATATTTGCTACAAAGTAAATTTTATATTATATACAAAGTGTGTTTTCTTCCAGTTGGTTCACAACATTACTGAACCAGGAGGGGATTAATGTTGTAAGTGTTTCTGAATATTTCTCTTCATTTATTTCATTTTTTTTTAAACAGTTGTTTTGCCACATTTTATTTAGACTTAGTTGTAATGGTATGCATTGTAACTGTTAGGTGACCTAGAGAAAAATGAGAACTTGCAATTGAAAATATGTTTTTTAGTTAGTCAAGTCCTTAAGTTTACGTACAATCAACTTTGACATTTTATAATGCATTTGCATTTACCATTTTTTCATGAACTCTTCCATCAGTTTTTACTTTATTTAGAAACCTTTTCAATACTCGGCCCCCTCCAGTAAGGTTAGTATCCCCCACATTGGGCAAAAGACTGAGGATGGGTGTAGCGTTGGTCTGAAAGCTTTTTAAAGAAATTTAAAACCGGTGGAAGAGTTCCCGAATAAGAAAGTATTTATTAAAAAAAAAAAAATCATACTGAGTATATATTAAAGGTTATGCTGTTATAGTTACGTGTAAGGATGTCAAAGTCAAAGGGTCTTAAGTTACTTAAGTTAATACATCTTTTGTATATCAACTCTAATTATTTTTGTATTGATATTTATAAAGGTTATTAATATTTATTGTTCTAAGAGATGGTCAAATGGATATTGATTTTTTTATTATTGGTGCTCAGGTTTAACAATATTTGGTTCATCACTGAACCTCAGAGGGTTCTGGAAAGTTAAAATGTTACCTCTTTACCTCTTCATGTTGTTAATTTCCCTCAAATCTCGTCTGCTGACCAGAGGAGTTCCTTAGCCTTCCTTTTTGAGAGATTTATTATTTTAGCTTGCCTCATACCTGATGCTTTGCAGTGGTTGAGTATTTTTTCTTATTATTTATTTCAGCTTTTAGTGATTCCGATCAGGCTGGAGGGCCACCTCTTCTTTGACCAGGTCTTTTCGTTTCCTTATATTCTTGTCTCAAAACCTCAATGTTTTCCAGAACTCATCTCCCTTTGGTTCACTACAAAAAAATAAATAAAATATCACTCAGTTGATTCCCCCATTCCTTTACCTAATTAATGGATCCTAGTTCAGGAGCGACAAAGATAACTTATACCTATTTGCATTTCACATTTACTCCTCACACTCATTAGGTAATGCATAACCTTAGTACCCTACTTCCTCTTCTTCTCAAACCTTTTAATCCTGATGTTATGTACCTCATTCACAAATCCACTGGTCATGATCTAATTACCTCCACCATTTTATGGACCACTCACTATCCTCTCTTATAAGAGAGGTAAGAGAAGAATACTGACTAACCAAACCATGATTGTTGATATACTCATTGGTCAAAGAATACTGGCTAACCTAACCATGATGGATGACTATTGTTTACTAGATTAGTGTAGTATATTTAGTCATCATGAGGATTCTTTGGATTTCACTCACGTTGAGATTTGTATTATCAAAATCATATTAAAAACACCTTAACTTACTTTCTTTATCTCTTTCATCTCATCATCATCTGATGTTAGGAAACACATTCACAAATCCTCTGGTCACAATCTAATTACCTCCACCATCTTACAGACCACTTACTCTCTTATAAGAGATAAAAAAATCTTTAACATTTTAAGTTTTTTGATCAAAATTTACTCATGTAATGTAATGCTTTGAGAAGAAGGAAACGTACTTTTGTACTCAGGATGAAAAAATTGGTAAATAAAAATTTAGAAAGCAATGCTAAAATCAAATAATATACGCTAACAAGAAGAAACATATATCTACTTTTATTACTCTGAAACAATAAAAAATCCTATTTCTTTTTTTAAAATTTATTTATCCTTGGAAATATCCAGTTGTTATTCTCATTCCTAAAGCTCACAAACCTCCCAACGACAGGTTTATCAGCTTTCTTCCTGCAATAGCAAAATCCTCTAAAGACTCCATACTCATAAAGTCAAGTCATTCCCTCTCACGGATTCGGCTTCTGTCATCATTCCATGATCCAACAAGATTTCAGATTTGTCGATACTCCTCTGCAAGAGAAAACCAAGATTATTGCTTGGGTGTGTTCCTGGATGTAGCACAAACTTTTGATAGGGTCTGGCACCCAGGTTTTATAAACTCAAACGCTTCCTACACTCCTTATTACCTTATCCTAAAATCATATCTAACCGACCTCTGCTTCAGAGTTAGGTGTAGCAACGAGTTCTCGGAAATCAGACCGATATAAGCCGAATAAAGGAGCATTTTGGTCCCATGCTGTATATCATCTGTACTGTTGACCTACACACACTAAAACCACCAAAATTGATGATACTGCCATTTTGTCCTCTAATTCAAATCCTATACAACCTACCTCTAACATCCAAGAACACTTCGCGCTTATTGAAGAATGGTGCAGAGGAGGACAAAACTGAATGAAGAAATATGTACTATGTGCATTCCAATGGAAAAAAACAGGGAATAATAAGTGTTGTGGTCGGTTATTTGGTACGATCAATTTATAATAGCGTTCTGCAGAGAATTTCTATTTTGATAACAATTTTTTCTCCTTAGTGATTGACGGATTGTTTGAAAATTTTGTTTATCCTATTGTTTACGTTTTATTTTACCATTTATTGTAATTATTTTTGTAATATTGCATTTAAAACAATGTCGAATTTGGTTTTAGTTTGAGCTCATTCAGTTTAACGGGTTCATCATTGCTGAAAGAGATCAATACGTTATTTACCAATTGGCCTACCAAATTGGAGTTTTCATCTCAAGGTCATCCATCAAATTGATTGAGATTCGAAACATCTGGCTTCTTGCAGTGCTCCAGGTACTTCAACGACATCTTTCTGTTTTTAAAAACGTTAAAAAAATTGCGTGTTTACAGGGTATCAATGTAATCATATTTACAACTGATGCGATATACAGTTACGTGCCTAACATTTACATCACACTTGTTTTAATTTTGTATGAAGGATTTCTTGGAGGAGCCGCTTACGTGAATACATTCAATCGTATCACTCATGAGGTACATTAAGCTTTTCTAAACTTATCATATAATTATTTATACTATATTGGGGAACACAGTTAGTTTTTTGCCTCGTGAGAGGTGCTGTGTAGGGTGATGGAAGAATATTGAGTACAATCAAATAAAAATCAAATAAATCAAATCAAATAAATTGAATTAAAAAATTAATATAAATATAATTTTTTTTCAAGGTATCCCTAGAGAAGAGGGAGTTTTCAATGAGCATCACGTCATTGGGAGACGCTGCTGGAATATCTTTGGCAGGGTATCTTGCAATACCATCCCACAATGCCATATGTTCTCTACCAAAGTATTGAACATTTTCCTAAATCATTTGTATTATTTTTTAACTTATTTTACAACATTAAGGTTAACTGTAGTTTTCCTTTGTATATTTTGTGAATTGTACAAATCAATATTAATGTTTAGGCTATTATTTGTATGTATAGATTACTTGTATCTATTTTAATTTACAATTTTTTTAAAAGAAATAAACCAATATTACTTTTAAGTGTATACAGTGATTTGATTTATCCTTTGTAGTCACTAATTGTAATAGAGCTGTGGAAAAAAGACTAAACTATTCATGTTCAAATAAAAGAAAATTAGAATACTAAGAACCTGAATGTGATTAGTATATTTAATCGACACAAGAGTCTCTGATACTTTGATCAAATAATACTGGCTAACCTAACCGTGATTGATGTTCATTGTTTAGTTCATTTAATCGAAACAAGGAGCATTGCTGAGACTTTGATCAAAGAATACTGGCTAACCTAACCACGATTGACGTTTATTGTTTACTAAATTAATACATTTGGTCGACGCGAGAAGCGCTGCTTTTACATTGATCAAAGAATACTGGCTAACCTAACCATAATTGATGTTTATTGTTCACTAGATTAGTACATTTGGTCGACGCGAGAAGCGCTGCAGACCCCTTTCATCAAAAAACACTGGCGTACCTAACCGCAATTGATGTTTATGGTTCACTAATTAGTACATTTATTTAATCGAAACAAGGAGCATTCCTTAGTCTTTGATCAAAGAATACTGGCTAACCTAACCACGATTGATGATTATTGTTTACTAAATTAGTACATTTAATCGAAACAAGGAGCATTGCTGAGACTTTGATCAAAAAATACTGGCTA